>NC_142795.1:63969070-64024301 GCF_049724085.1 Artemia sp. Qi Xiang Cuo | reverse complement strand
GAGCCCGATTTACGAAAAAAGGGATACCCCCCGTGCAACTGCACCCCCCTTGTAACTGAACCCGTGTAAAATCGAAACCCCCCATGCAACTGTATCCCCTTTAACTGAACTCTCAAGCAACTCAATCCTCCATGCAAGCCCATCTCCCTAAAAATTTTCCAATCACTAATTACTCCTTTTTTGTCACGACATCTCCTCCAATTCGCAAATTCCATTACCCCTTTTTTTTCGCAAAAGCTTAATCAAACATCTCCGATTGTAAAAGCATTAAAAAAATTTCCAATCACTAATTACTCCTTTTTTGCAAATGCTAAAAAGACATGTATCATGAACTAGAAATCTACGTCAGAAAAATTCCTTTTATTCAAATCCTACTCACCTATCAAGTTATCAAAAAACTTGCCCGTTAAAACTCGAAACAAGACACGCTGGTTTTATAATACAGGTTTAATTAATTACGTAAATCTCTTGACAAAGAAAGAAATCGCTTGAGTTCTCTCGCAATAGCAAACCAACCCAGATTATACCCATTTAACCAGATCAAAAAATGGCGGTCACACTAGCTTGATTAGTAATTGGACTTTCAGTCCTACATTCACGGGTTTCTGCAAAGTGCTATGGACTTCATTCGGTTTTTGGTTTATCACCAAAAAGACATTGAACTTTGAAATTGCGTCATTCCCCTGACAAAGAGTGTGATGACCTGTAGAATTAACTACTAGAAGAACCTGTTTGGCTATATGTCTCGTAGAAATGGTAGTTAGCAATCTACTTGTGTAAAAAAAAGGTATTTTTTTAAACAGTGTGAAGGGACGAAAAATCTAGGGGTCAACTGGTCGAAAAAAATTCCTTCAGTCAAACTTGGAAGTTTATTCTAACTGCAGGATGTGGCTATAATTGTCATGAATAAAATCAACTTATCACTTTGTGTGAACTGAGGCTGCTTTCAATAAGGAAATTCAAGACATTATTATTTTAATATAATAATTCCCTACCCGCCCCCCCGCTGGACACCACCTTGATAGGATACCGTCTCTGCTTTAAATTAAAAAAAAAAAAACTTTTTGTTATCCCTGCTTTCAATAAACAAAAAATCAAGGTTCTATTACTAAAATATAATAACTACCAATGCCCCTCCCCTCTGGATACCCCCTTGATAGGATGCCGTATCTGCTTTAAATTAAAAAAAAATTTAACATTTTGACATCCCTGCTTTCAATAAAGAAATTTAGCTCTATTCAAATTCAAATATAATACCTCCCTAACCCCCCCCCCTGGATACCATGCACCTTGATAGGGTACCTTCTCTGCTTTAAATTAAAAAAATAATTAAATTTTTGGCATCCCTGCTTTTAATGACAAAATATCAAGGTACTATCACTTAAATATAATAACTCCCTATCCCCCCCCCCTATGGATACCATCATCTTGATAGGATGCCGTCTCTGCTTTAAATAATAAAAAAAAATTAACCTTTTAGCATCCCTGCTTTCATTGAAAATTTTCGAGATGTTATCATTTCAATGTAATACCTCCCTACCCCCCCCCCTCTGGATACCACCTTGCTAGGATACCGTCTCAGCTTTACATAAAAAAATTATTTATCTAATAATTAACTAGGTCACTATATGGTTCAAACAAACACGCGAAAAAACATTGAACAGCTTAGTTTTTCTTGAAAAACAAAATTGAGGGTATGAGTAAAGGGGTACGAAGATGACAAAAAAAAAGGAAAAATTATTCAGATATACCTCAAACTATTGGAAAACTGAGTCATAGATTCGCCGTGGCACTCAATAAGATCCAAAGAATCTAATTAAAAGGGAGCACACACAAAAGCCAATTTAGGCCAGTAGCCTATGAGAAATCGCAAAATACCAAAGACAATGAACAAGTTCCAATAGGGGGCCCTGGGGCTATCAAAATATGTCAATGGTTTCCCAGGGAATTTGATAGCATTTTTTTCCATCTCCGCTTTAAATGAAAAAAATAAATATCTTTTTGGCATCCCTGCTTTCAATATAAAAAATGAGGTATTATCATTTAAAAATGAGAGCCCCCTATCGCCCCCCCCCCCTATAGGCAATAATTTACATTTTTTTATGAATCTTATTTTTGGGGTAACTTCCGTCTCAATCTTTAATTCTCCAACCTTGTACATAGCTTAGTCTATAGCTAAATTTTGTCTCAGTAGAAGGTTGTTTTTTTTTGGGTGGGGGGGGGGGGTAAAATATTTTCAGACAGAAGATTGTATCCTATTTTCATTATTCTATCAGGCATTCAACAATTGGGTATTAAACATTAAGAAATTCTTATCTAAAAACAGCAAAAGAAAAAAAAAATCTGCAAACTTACAATTCACTTGTAGAATTGATCTTCGATCTTCAAAATCAACCTGTTGTGAATGTTGCGTTCTCTATTTCTATTCAACTTGAAAATAAAATTCTTGACTACGAACGATGTAAGGAATTGCAAGTGGGAAACCAGATTCGAAATGATTTAAACTTATTTCATAAAGACGATATTTTTTTTTCTGAACATGTGAAGAACTGTGTATATTGCAATATTTGCAATGCAATTGCATATTGCATCTGTCTGGTTTTTTTGCAAAGTAACAAGAGACGAAAATTAACGAACCAGAGAGTAATGAAGAATTATGGAATGCAAAGTAATATTTGGCAAGGAAATTCACTGGTGATAAATTGCTAGGGGTGGCACCGTGATTGCGTGATTTTCGGGGATTCGGGAAACCAAATGTTTTTCCGGGGTGACGCATAGATTTTGGGGAAATACTCGAAAATTCGGGGATAGTGCAAGCTCTGCTTGATTTCTAATCAGGAAAGTCGAAATACTAAACCACACGATAAGGAAAAGCTCCGACTTTGTGGTTGACGCAATAGAGAATTACCGCAAAATTAATTAAAAGTCGACCGAACGCCGCCGCCTTTGCCGGCGGTGGCGTGCCTGCGGAGCACCGGCGGCGTTGCGACACTTCGGCAGCGTTCGATCGGGCCTCTTGTTGGTGGCGTTCGGTTGATCCGCCGGCTCGGCGCCGGGGTCTATATACATTTATCAATAGAAAAAATTACCTCACTGGAGCTTTTTTCCCTTTGCACATAGTCTTCTCTGCTGTATAAAATCATAGAGGACATGTATTCACCTGACCTGTTTGGTGGTAGAAAAGGCCGTACCCAGGATTTTTTTTCGGAGGGGGTTTTACTTTTTTTTTTGGGGGGGGGGGGGGTACACAAACAAAACTTTAAAAAACGAATACAAAATTTGCTTATATCCATTTTTGATACGTTTTCCCTAGTCAAACAAACATTTCGGGGGGAGTTCAAAGCCTAACCCCCCTCTGGATACGGCCTTGGTGGTAGCGGCATACTCGTGAAAATCATAGGCAGCGCAATAGCACTGTCTAAGAAAAGAACGATGTTGGCACAATGTATTATTTATTTATTTTTTTTTCCTTTAGACCAGGGCACTTGTATCGAAGGAGTTGTCGTAGAAACTTTGAAAAAGGCTCATTCGATTGGAAATTAGAAGGGCTTCTGCCCTTTTAAATAGTGAAACGTTATTGGAAGGTAGCTAAAACCCCTTCCCTGTCCACCATTTCCCCAAAGACATCCAATCAAAATTTTGAGATAGCCATTTTGTTCAACGTAGTTGATTTCCAGATAAAAATTGAGTCTTTGAGGAGGACACTCCCCCCAAAGCCTTCAGGGCAAGAGTTGTATGTTATGCTCTGGGGACATACGAGGTTTTTATAGTAAGCTTTGTCGTAGAAGCTTCAAAAAGGGCCCATTAGATTGGAAATTCAAAGGGCTAGTACCCTTTTTAAAAGTCGAAAGTAATTGGAGGGCAACTAACCCTCCTCTCGCGCCCACCTTTTCCCCGAATACATTCAATCAAAATTTGTAGACATCCATTTTGTTCTACGTTGTTTTAAGTTATGGTAACTATATCTTTGAGCAGGACACTACTCCTACCGTCTTCAGGACAAGGGTTATAAGTTATACCCTGGGGGCATATAAGGTTTTTATTGAAAGTTTTGTCATAAAACTTGAAAAAGGGCTCATTCGATTGAAAATTCAAAGGACTAGTGCCCTTTTCAATATTCGAAAGTGATTGGAGGGCAACTAACCCCCGTCTCATGCCTACCTTTTCCCCAAACACATCAAATCAAAATTTTTAGATATACATTTTGTTCAACTTAGTTAAAAATTTTGGAAATTAGGTTTTTAAACATGACAACCGCCCCCCCCCCCAGCCCTCAGGGCAAGAGTTGTAATTTATGTCCTGGGGGCATACAAGGTTCTTATAGAAAGTGTTGTCGTAGAAACTTCAAAGCGGCTCATTCGATAGGAAATTGAAAGGGCTAGTGCCCTTTTTAATAGTCGAAAGCAATTTGAGGGGCAACTAAACCCCTCTCACACCCACCATTTCTCCAAACACATCCAATCAAAATTTTGAGAAATCCATTTTTGTTCAATGTTGTTGAAGTTCTGGAAATTATATATCTGAGGATGATGAACCCCCCAGAGCTTCCAGGGCAAAGGTTGTAAGTTATGCTCTGGGGGCATATAAGGTTTTTATTGATAGCGTTGTCGTAGAAACTTCAAAAGGGTCTGATTCAAAAAGGGGTGGTTTCATTTATTTATTGATACTGATTTGTGGTAATTGTATTCTTGGTAGATTATTTGACTCTATTTTTGTTCATTTTGGTTTAATGGAGTTCTTTACTTTTTTAAAAAAAACTTATTTTGTTGATTTTTTTTCTATTCGTTTTATATTGACATAGTCTTTTTCAGGGAGAAAGACTGAGCCTCTTCTAAAGGTAAACAACCACCCCTTTTATGAAAACCTTAAATACCCCCTGGGCGTAGCTTAAAACCCTTGCCCCATCTGGGGAGTTTTTTCAACCCAAAAGGCCTTGTTATATGATATTTAGACCATTTTTAATTCTATTTTTGTTCATTTTGGTTTAATGGAGTTCTTTACTTTTTTTAAAAACTTATTTTGTTGAAAAAGTTTTTGTAATTAATACCAGAAAACGGCAAAAACTGATCTCAAAGGTAATACAGACAATCTTGAAATTTCGAAAGCTATGCCCCAAGGCCCCTCTTTGTTCATGTCGAGCTCAAAGCTGCTTGCTGGTAACATGTATGTTCGAGGCAATGTTGACCAGTGGTTTATTGGTAAAGCCTTTTTTTCGGAGTTATGATCGTAAACAAGTAAAGCTTTTTACGTTCTAGATCTTGGCTAGATTATAAAAATTGATCCGCGAGTATTGACTTAGTAACAAGCGAATTCCTCCAATATAATTTTTGATTTTTTTTTCTTTTTTTTATGCCACTTTGTATCGAAGAGATAATCGTAAAAATTTGACACCTGAAGTGGTGACACTACAGGGTGCATCCGATTTAAACTTAATTTTTGCGTGGAAGTTTGTTTTATTTTGGTTCATCATATTAATATGTCATTTAAACTATCTAATACTAAACGTTTTGAAATTTATTTTATATTGATCTATAATTTTAATAATCTATTAAACTGTCTAATATTATTTGTAAAAAGCAACAAATGACGAATGGATTTTTTGCCTATCAAAAATTACTTATACACGGGCGGTTTCTCGGGGTGTACTACTGGTTGCGCTAATTAGGAATTTTAAATAAAGTAAAGTGAAGGACTAGAAGTATAATGTAGCTTAGAAGTATAATGAGCTTATAGCCGTCTTTGTCTTGGCTGTGAAACATTTTGCCTGAAAATCTGTTCAACTCCGCTTTAGGCCCTAACGTGATTCCACAGAATAGCGATATGTAACTTATTTTAATTATCAGTCATTAATACCTTATTATAATATATTAATAATATTATAGCTATTAATATAATTATTAATAAATTATATATATATTATAATTATCATAATAATTGATACTTATCATAAATATTAAAAATTATTTTAATGATATAATTATTAATATAATACAAATATCATAATTATATTTATTATAATTATTATGTACCTTTTTATATATATAGGTTTCCTACCATTGGGTAGAAAAATGTTTTGGCCCTTAAATAAAAATCCTTTGGGTGGCAGTCTACTGAAATTAAAAAATTATGCGTCACAGTAGAGCGCACGTAATCGCAATTTCAAAAAACCACAGCTCCTTTATAAACATTATCCTGCTCTAATTTTTAATTACCCTAAAGTAGATGCCGTAGGTGAACAAACTACCAGCACGCGTAAAGGCTCTTTGAAGTTCCTCTACTGAAAAATCTCAAGTAAAACTTACCATAATCATGTTATGTAACATACCAATAATCTAGTGCCGATGAAAACGTCTTATGCCAATAAAAAATATCTCAGTAAAGTCAATAGCCTCGAAAGTTCATGAAAATACATGCACATTTCTTTATTACTTTTATATTACAGGCGGATCCAGTTAAGTCAAAGCTTTGTAAGGTTCGACTTCTTTGTAGAAGTCTAGCTGGGAATTGTGTCCATGTACTTACCATTACTCAACCTCAATCTTCAGTTGAAACCATCAATCCATTAAGTCAATTTAAAAAAGAGCCTGTTTTTATGCTTTTAAAGTTTTTGATTGTGAGTGTTTTATTATTGTATTCTCTTTATTGTATTCTTTTTATAGTAGGTGTAAAAAATATCGTATGGATCTATAATTTAATGATGGCTTGATAGATCAATTGCTGTATTTTGCTTCTGATTAACGGAAGAGAGAGGGAGAGAGGGGAATAAAGAGAAAGAAATAGTGGAATAAAGAGACAGAGAGAGAGGGGGAGTTTTTATACTGCACAAAGCATGTAGTAATTCAACGTCGTGTCTCTTTGGCACAGTCGTTGCTCCTTCTATTGTAAAACATGTGTCTGAAAACGAAGAAAAATCGCGTATGATACAATCCTATTATACAATTGCAATATACAATCATGAAGCTTGGCCATTGCACTTGCTAGCTCTAGCTTCCGAAGACTAACAAACCTCTCAAAGAGTAATCATCTATCCAGCAAACTCAAAATACACCTACTCGACAGTTTTGGTTATCTCCATTGTCATGTATGGATGCAAAACAAGGACGCTGAAAACCAAAGAAGAAAGAAAACTTTTAGCTTTCGAGATAAGATGCCTCTGTCGCATTGCCAGAATCAAATACACCGACCACATCACAAATATATACGTCAAATACGGCAAAGGCTCCAGTCGACTGAACCCATTCTCAGTAATATTAAGAAACAGTGACTGTGCTGGCTCGGCCATGTCAAGAGGATGGAGCCGAGCTGCCTCTCAAAAATTGCACTTGAATATCTCTGCATGGACTTCCTCCACCAGGCGGGGCCACGAAAGCACTGGATAGATAACTTCGATTTTGACCAGGTCAAGTTAGCACAGTTATCACGTAGCGCACCTGAAAAAATAATGTACCGAACCCTTACGCCTCAGCTAGCAGGGGGAGTGGCTCCAAAACGTCCAACGAGGATGGTCGGGACCTAAGTACGTAAGTAAGTTTGTCTATCTCAATTATATTAAACATATCGAATAAATTGAAGATTACAATTTCATTAATGCCAAAAATTATACAATTTTGGGGCACATATCTTTAAATGCTATTTATATTCTACGTATAAATTCAAAATCTTGACACTACGCATGGCATGCGTCTGATTTTTATGAAGAAGAACTATTGAGAAGAAAACAAATATAGTGTGATAGATTGAAATCAAATATAGTTGAAAATAAAGTTTTTTATCAATCGATGGAATTTGCATACCTAATTGATTGTCAGTCTCTTAGACAAAATGAACTAGCATAATTTCGGGAAATAGAAAAAAACTAAGAAAATCATAGAGATTCGAGATTTTGCGAGATTGATGTATAAAAAAATAAAATACTAAGAGAAAATGGGGCGATTAAAAAATCAAGATAGACTATCATATGTAATACGAGGTTTCAAATAAATAACAAAGTTCACGGGGTTTAGTGTTGCTTGGTCTTATAATACACTGAAATGATTTTGAATTGATGCACTTTTAAAGAAGTTGCATTTTATTTATATTTTTCCTTACGTTAGCAGTAAATCTTTTTTTTTTTTTTTTTTTTTTTTTTTTTTTATAGGAACCCGTTTTAAGACCAGCAGCCGTCCTAACCGCACGTGTCCATCCTTGTGAGACGCCGTCTTCTTGGGCTATCAAAGGAATCATTGATTTCCTTACAAGCAGGTCAGCGGCTGCTAAGGTTTATACTAAGTTGTGCTTCCTTATTTGTCGAGTTTCCTTGTTTATATTAATTGTGTGCTTTTTTCTATTTAGACCCTAATTTCGATAAAAAAATAGAGCATCAAGGTACCAAAAGCTTTGTTTTTCTTTTAATACCCATTGTAATTAAAGAATTTAATTACGCATTATTACTGACACCACATAATATTGGTAGTTTCTTTTCACAGTTTTTATTTTTTTATACATTTTTCTTAATAAACTTTTACCATTAAGATTAACCGAAATAATTGTTACCATTCCTGTACCATTTTGAAATGACGATTGTTCTTCAAATGACAGTTTTTTTTTCAAAATACGTTTTTAAATTTTTTAGATAATGTGGGTTAGAGTCCATTTTTTAATAGGTTAAGTATTTCGTCACAGCCATTATTATTTTTATTTTTTTGAAATATTTTATATTTTATTTCATATTTTAATATTGTATTGGGCAATAAAAAAAAAAAAAAAATGTAAATTTTATTTTATTGCAGGCTCTGCGGGAAAAGTTCATCTTTAAAATAATTCCTATGCTTAATCCAGATGGCGTAATTGTTGGAAACTCGCGATGCTCTTTGGCTGGTAGGGATTTAAATCGTCAGTACAGAGCAGCTAGTCGAGAAGCAACAAAATCTATCTGGCACACAAAGCTGCTTATTAAAAAGTGAGTTTTCATGTAACCATATACTAAAAACCTGGATGTGAGTCCAATTGTTGCCGTCAATTTCGTTTGTGCATGCATGATAGTAGAGATGGGGGTACCAGCCCCACATGGCACCCCTGCTGCCACCTACAACTTTTTTGCACCCCAAATAAGGGCATAGCCTCCCTAGGGAGAATGATTGCGTAATGGGGTCAATGACCTCTTTTTCCAAGGTCGATTTATTTGATGTTTCTATGTGTAATAACTCCGGAACGAAGGTTGCACATGCGCATTGAATTCTAACGGGAACAATGTTATTGATCTAGGACTCGAGGGGGAAGTGAATTTCTGAGAAATTGATTGCGTAATCGAAGGGGAAATGGATTTCCGAGAACTTGATTGCGTAATCGATCGCGAATGTCATGGTGTCCAGAAATAGTATTTGTTATTGTTGCTCTAGCCAAATGTTATGACTTTCCCGGAATTTGGAGCACCTGTGCTGTCGACCTCAATTCCCCTTTCTTGAATCAATAATTCCCCTTAGAAACAACAAATTAATTCTCCTTTCTTGACAGATCAATCAATCTTGACATCATCAGTCAGACTTTAAAAATTTCCGCCTAGAAACGATTCTCCAGGAATAGATCCAAGTCATTAATGTCTTTGCCTCGGGAACAGTTCTACTGGTCGAACTCCAAAGGATATTAATAGCCAAAGGCCATGGAAACAATTCTCCAAGAAACATCTTAGCAATGAATTGTTTTAGCGCGCGAAAAGGTTTCTTATTAATTTGAAATGCATTAGCACAGAGATACCAAAAACAAAAGGAACACGCTGAATTACGTTTAGGGATTATTTGGGCGAAACTGTTTTAGACAGGTTATGGAACTATTTCGGCGAAAGAGTTAGAGACATTTTGAAAGAAGATTTTAGGAAAGGTTTTAGAAGAGAATTTAAGGGTGAAACTCTGTGGTCGTTATAATACACAAGTTTCATTTGAACAGTGTTGTGAGGTCCTCTACCCCAACCCCAAAGGGTTCCAATCCTCCTACCCCAACCCTGAAGGAAGCCCACGGCCCTCAAAGGCCCCCCAAGCTCTCAAAGGGCCACCGGTGCCCCCAAAGGCCCACCTAGGCCCCCAAAGGCCATCCCCGGGCCCCCCAGAGGCCCATCGAGCTCCCAAAGGACCAACGGGGTCCCAAAGGCCCTCCACCGGTCCCCAAATGTCCCCCAGGCCCCCAACTGCCCCCCGGACCCCCAAAGGCCCTCCCTGTGCCCCAAAGGCCCTCCATGTGCCCCAAAGGCCCATCCCCCGGCCCCCAAAGGTCCTCCGGGCCAGAGAAGCGCCACCGGGATGTGCCGTGGGCCAGGAAAGCGCCGCAGGGTGTGCCGCAGGGATGCACCGTGGGGGCTGGGAAGCGCCGCAGGGGATGTGCCGCAGAGAGGCACCGCAAGAAAGCACCGCAGGATGCGCCGCAGGGATGCGCCGTGGGCCACGAATGCGCCGCAGGGGGATGCGCAGCACGGGATACGCCGCATGGGGATGCGCCGCGGGGCAGGAAAGCGCCGCAGGGGATGCGCCGCACGGGATGCGCCGCAGGGGATGCGCCGCAGGGGATGCGCCGCAGGGGATGCGCCGCAGGGGATGCGCCGCACGGGATGCGCCACAGGGGATGTGCCGCGGGGTCAGTAAAGCGCCGCAGGGGATGCGCCGCAGGGGATGCGCTGCGGGTCAGGAAAGCGCCGCAGGGGATGCGCCGCAGGGGATGCGCCGCAGGGGATGCGCCGCAGGGAGGCACCACAGGAAAGCGCCGCAGGATGCGCCGCACCCGGAAGAAGAAAAGTTCAACTTCGATTCTGAATTTTCTCAATGAAAATGAAATAAGCTATTGATCAATTCTATTTTCCCAAAATAATATAAAATTTTCCACTTCAATTCAGATTTTTCTCAAAGAGATGAAAAAATTTAAAATATTGTTCCAAATTTTTCTTAGAAGATAGAAAAGATCAAGTTCTAATCTGAATTTACCAAACAACGCAATTCAATTCTAATTTCACCAGAGAAAATAAAAAGCTTACTCTTCACTTTTTAAGTTAAAAATGAAGATATTTATGCAGAGTTTCAACTATCTATGGCTAAGTTTGCTAAAGACAAGCTATTTTCTTGCGAAAACACAAACAAAATCAGAAAAAATGTTCAATATTCCTTTAGTACCTACGCAATTATACTAAAAATGAAGATATTTATGCACAGTTTCAACTCGCTATGACTAAGTTTGCTAAAGACAAGCTATTTTCTTGAGAAAACACACACAAACTCAGAAGTAAAATGTTCACTGTTACTCTAGTACCTATGCAATTATGCTGAAATTCATATATTTTTTTACAGTGACAAGTAATATTTACAAAGGTTGATAAACACTAGCAAAATAAGTATGAACAAACACACACACATAAAAAATGTTAAGTAAAAAATTTTTTCATGCTTCATTATGCTAAAAATTTTTTTATTTATTCACAGTTTAAGCTCTCTATGGCTAATTTTGCTAAATACACTCTCTCTTATTGAGAAAACACAAACACACACAGAAAAATATGTTCGAAGGACCTCGACGTAATTCGCATATATGCTAAAAATTAATATTTCTATTACTAGTCTCAACTAGAAGTTGCTAACTTAGCTAAAGAATAAATATTGTCTGGTAAAACACTAATTACAAAGAAAAATTGTTACGAGTTCATTTATACCATCAACACTTATGCTAAAAATGAAGATATTTATGACGAGTTTCAACTATCTATGTCTAAGTTTGTTAAAGACAAGCTATTTTCATGAGAAAACAAAAACAAAAACAAAAAAACTTCAAAGTTCCTTTAGTACCTATGCAATTAGACTAAAAATGAAGTTATTTATGCAGAGTTTCAAATATCTATGGCTACGTTTGCTAAAGACAATCTGTTTTCTTGCGAAAACAAACAAAATCAGAAAAAATATTCAATGTTAATTTAGTAACTACGCAATTAGTATAAAAATGAAGATATTTATGGAGAGTTTCAACTAGCTATGACTAATTTTGCTAAATACAAGCTATTTTCTTGCTAGAACACACAAAATCCTAAAAAATATTGGTAGGTTAGGTTAAGTTAGATTAGGTTAGCCTACGTACGCGCGCAGGTAGGTTAGATTAGGTTGGGTTAAGTTAGGTTAGGTTAAGTTACGTTAGGTAAGTTAGGTTAGGTTAAGTTAGGTTCGGTTAGGTTAGATTAAGTTAGGTTAGGTTAAGTTAGGTTAGGTTAGCCTAAGTACGCGCGCGTACGTAGGCTAACCTAACCTAAACTAACTTACACTAACTTAACTTAACCTAACCTAACCTAACTTAACCTAACCTAACTTAACCTAACGTAACTTAACCTAACCTAACTTACCCCAACCTCATCTAACCTACATGCGCGTGTACATAGTCTAACCTAATCAAACTTAATCTAACCTAACAATATTTTTTCTGATTTTGTGTGTTTTCGCAAGAAAATAGCTTGTCTTTAGCAAACTTAGCCATAGCTAGTTGAAACTGTGCATAAATATCTTCATTTTTAGTCTAATTGCGTAGGTAGTAAAGGAACTTTGAACATTTTTTCTGATTTTGTTTGTGTTTTCGCAAGAAAATAGCTTGTCTTTAGCAAACTTAGTCATAGCTAGTTGAAACTGTGCATAAATATCTTCATTTTTAGCCTAATTGTGTAGGTACTAAAGGAACATTGAATATTTTTTCTGATTTTGTGTGTTTTCGCAAGAAAATAGCTTGTCTTTAGCAAACTTATACATAGCTACTTGTAACTCTGAATATATAAATTAATTTTTAGCCTACTTGAGTTGGTAAGAAAGGAACATTGAGAATTTTTTATGTTTTTGTTTGTGTTTTTGCAAGAAAATAGCTTGTCTTTAGAAAACTTAGCCATAGCTAGTTGAAACTCTTCATAAATATCTTCATTTTTAGTCTAAATGCGTAGGTACTAAAGGATCATTGAACATTTTTTCTTATTTTGTGTGTTTTCGCAAGAAAATAGCTTTTCTTTAGCAAACTTATCCATAGTTATTTGAAACTCTTCATAAATATCTTCAATGTATCCTAAGTTCTTATGTACTAAATTAACATATTACATTTTTTCTGTTTTTGTTTGTGTTTTTGCATGAAAATAGCTTGTCTTTAGCACACTTATCCATAGAGAGCTTAAATTGTTCATACATATCTTCTCTTTTAGTCTAATTTAGTAGGTAATCAATTTCTATTTATTATTTTTTCTGTGTTTGTGTGTGTTGTGTCGAGAAAATAGATTGTATCAAGAAAAATTAGAAATATCGAGTTTAAACTATGAATAAATAACTTCATTTTTAGTCTAATTTCGAATTTAAAATTGGACAATTGAACATTTTTTTTCTGATTTTGTGTGTTTTCGCAAGAAAATAGCTTGTCTTTAGCAAACGTAGCCATAGCGAGTTGAAACTGAGCATAGATATCTTCATTTTTAGCCTAATTGTGTAGGTACTAAAGGAACATTGAACATTTTTTCTGATTTTGTGTGTTTTAGCAAGGAAATAGCTTGTCTTTAGCAAAATTAGCCATATCGAGTCGAAACTGAGCATAAATATCTTTATTTTTCGCCAAAATGTGTAGGTACTAAAGGAACATTGAACTTTTTTCTGATTTTGTGTACCGAAAAACTTAGAATTGAACTTTAAGTTTCTTTATGTCTCTGTGAAATAAAGAACTTAAGTGGAAGATTTTTGTTTTCTCTGGAGAAATTAGAATTGAATTGTGTTCTTTGGTAAAATTCTGAAGAGAACTTGAACTTTTTTAACTTCTATGAAAAATTTGGAACAGTATTTTGTATTTCTTCATCTCTTTGAGAAAAATCTGAACTGAAGTGGAAAATTTTTATATTTATTTTGGGAAAATAGAATTGATCAATAACTTATTTCATTTTCATTGAGAAAATTCAGAATTGAAGTTGAACTTTTCTTCCCCCGGGAAAATATTTAGAACAGAACTTTAAATTTTTGATCTCTTTGAGAATGGTCAGAACTGAATTTAAGAAAATTTAGAATTAAAGTGAAACTTTTTATCTTCATGGAAAATAATCACAATCATAGGATAACTTTTCCTATCTTCTACGTAAAAATTTAGAAGTAAAATTTAAATTTTTATGCCTTGGTGAACTTAAAACTGACGCGTAAGCTTTTTATTTTCTCTGGTGAAATTAGATTTGAAATGTTTTATTTGGTAAATTTCAGAACAAAAGTTGAACTTCTTTAACTTCTATGAACAATTTGGAACAGTATTTTAAATTTTTTCATCTGTTTGAGAAAAATCTGAACTGAAGTGGAAAATTTTTATATTATTTTGGGAAAATAGAATTGATCAATAACTTATTTCATTTTCATTGAGAAAATTTAGAATCGAAGTTGAACTTTTCTTCTCCTGGGAAAATATTTGGAACGGAACTTTAAATTTTTTCATCTCTTTGAGAAAAATCTGAACTGAAGTGGAAATTTTTATATTATTATTTTGTGTGAACAGAAATGAACAATAACTTATTTCTTTTTCATTGAGAAAATTCAGAAGAGAACTTGAACTTTCCTTGACATCGTTGAGAAAATTTTAAATTGAACTAGAAATTTTTATTTTCCGGGAAAATATTCACAGGTATGGTATTACTTTTTCTATCTTCCACCGAAAAATTTAGAATTGAACTTTAAATTTCTTTATGTCATTGTGAAATATAGAACTGAAGTGGAAGATTTTTATTTTCTCTGGTGAAAATTAGAATTGAATTGTGTTCTCTGGTAAAATTCAGAAGAGAACTTGAATTTTTTTTTCACTTCATTGAGAAAATTTTAAATTGAACTAGAACTTTTTATCTTCCGGGAAAATATTCACAAGTATGGTATTACTTTTTCTTGTTTCCACCGAAAAATTTAGAAATGAACTTTAAATTTCTTTATGTCTTTGTGAAATAAAGAACTTAAGTGAAAGATTTTGATTTTCTCTGGTGAAATTAGAACTGAATTGTGTTCTTTGGTAAAATTCAGAAGAGAACTTGAATTTTTCTTCACTTCGTTGAGAAAATTTTAAATTGAACTAGAGATTTTTATCTTCCGTGAAAATATTCACAAGTATGGTCTTACTTTATCTATCTTCCATTAAAAAATTTATAAATGAACTCTCAATTTCTTTATTTCTTTGTGAAATGTTTAACTAAAGTTTAAGATTTTTGTTTTCTCTGGAGAAGTTAGAATTGAAATGTGTTTGTTGGTAAAATTCAGAAAAGAACTTCAAATTTTCTATCTTCTATGTAAAAATTTTTAATAATATTTTAAATTTTTCGTTTCTTTGAGAAAGATCCGAACTTAAGTGGAAAATTTTTTATATTATTTTGGGAAAATAGAATTGGTCAATAACATTACATTTTCAGTGAGAAAATTCAGAATCGAAGTTGAACTTTTCTTCTTCCGAGAAAATATATTGAACAGAACTTTAAATTTTTTCATCTCTATGTGAAAAGTCTGAACTGAATTTAAGAAAATTTAGAATTAAAGTGAAACTTTTTATCTTCATGGAAAATAATCACTATCATAATATAACTTTTTCTATCTTCTACAGAAAAATTTAGAACAGAACTTTAAATTTTTTATGTCTTGGTGAACTTAAAACTGAAGTGGAAGATTTTTATTTTCTCTGGAGAAATTAGAATTGAATTGTGTTTGTTGGTAAAATTCAGAAGAGAGCTTGAACTTTTCTATCATCTATGTAAAATTTGGAATAGTATTTTAAATTTTTCATCTCTTTGAGAAAAATCTGAACTGAAGTGGAAAATTTTTATATTATTTTGGGAAAATATAATTGATCAATTAGCTTATTTCATTTTCAATGAGAAAATTCAGAATCGAACGAAAAATTAGAATTGAACTTTAAATTTCTTTATGTCCTTGTGAAATAAAGAACTGAAGTGGAAGATTTTTGTTTTCTCGGGAGAAATTAGAATTGAAGTTTTTTCTTTTGTAAAGTTCATAAGAGAACTTTAACTTTTCTTGATTTCGTTGAGAAAATTTAAATTGAACTAGAACTTTTTATCTTCCAGGAAAATATTCACAAGTATGGTATTACTTTTTCTATCTTCCACCGAAAAATTAGAATTGAACTTTAAATTTCTTCATCTCTTTGAGAAAAATCTGAATTGAAGTGGAAAATTTTATATTATTTTGGGAAAATAGAATTGATCAATAACTTATTTCATTTTCATTGAGAAAATTCAGAATCGAAGTTGAACTTTTTTATCTTCTGTGCAAAATTTGGAACAGAACTGTAAATTTGCCTCTTTGAGAAAGGTCGGAATTGAATTTAAGAAAATTTCGAATTTAAGTGAAATTTTGTATCTTCATAGAAATTAATCACAATCATAGTATAACTTTTCCTATCTTCTACGGAAAATTTTAGAAGTGGCATTTAATTTTCTTATGTCTTGGTACTTTTCTTGTTCCGTTAAAATATTTTTTATAGAACTTTAAATCTGACTTTTTGAGAAAGGTCGGAATTGAATTTAAGAAAGTTTAAAATTGAATTGAAACTTTTTATCTTCATGGAAAATAATCACTATCATAGTATAGCTTTTCCTATCTTCTACGGAAAAATTTAGAAGTGAACTTTAAATTTGTTATGTCTAGGTGAACTGAGAAGTCAAGAGTAAGCTTCTTATTTTCTCTGATGAAATTAGAATTGAATTGTGTTCTTTGGTAAAATTCAGATTAGAACTTGATCTTTTCTATCTTCTAAGAAAAATTTGGAACAATATTTTAAATTTTTTCATCTCTTTGAGAAAAATCTGAATTGAAGTGGAAAATTTTATATTATTTTTTGAAAATATAATTTATCAATAAATTATTTAATTTTCAATGGTAAAATTAAGAATAGAAGTTTAACTTTTTTTCTTCCGAGGAAATATATTGAACAGAACTTTAAATTTTTTAAATCTCTTCGAAAAAAAGCTGAAGTGAAGTGGAAAATTTTATATAATTTTGGGAAAAAAGACTTGATCAAAAACTTATTTCATTTTCATTGAGAAAATTCAGAATCGAAGTTGAACTTTTCTTGTTCCGGGGAAATATTTGGAACAGAACTTTAAATTTTTTTATCTCTTTGAGAATTGTCAGAACTGAATTTTAGAAAATTTAGAATTAAAGTGAAATTTTTTATCTTCATAGAAAATAATCACAATCATAGTATAACTTTTCCTATCTTCTACTGAAAAATTTAGAAGTGAACTTAAAATTTCTTATGTCTTGGGACTTTTATTGTTCGGTGAAAATATTTGTAATATAACTTTAAAATTGACTCTTTTAGACAGGTCGGAATTGAATTTAAGAAAATTTAGAATTAAAGGGAAACTATTTATCTTCATATAAAATAATCACTATCATAGTATAACTTTTCCTATCTTCTACGGAAAAATTTAGAAGTGAACTTTAAATTTTTTATGTCTTGGTGAACTTAAAAGTGAAGAGTAAGCTTTTTATTTTCTCTGGTGAAATTAGAATTGAATTGTGTTCTTTGGTAAATTCAGATTAGAACTTGATCTTTTATATCTTATAAGAAAAATTTGTAACAATATTTTTAATTTTTTCATCTCTTTGAGAAAAATCTGAATTTATGTGAAAAATTTTATATTATTTTGTGAAAATAGAATTGTTCAATAACTTATTTCATTTTCATTGAGAAAATTCAGAATCGAAGTTGAACTTTTCTTCTTCCGGGTGCGGCGCATCCTGCGGCGCTTTCCAGTGGCGCCTCCCTGTGGCGCATCCCCTGCGCCACTTTCCTGACCCCGCGGCGCATCCCCTGCGGCGCATCCCCTGCGGCGCATCCCCTGCGGCGCATCCCCTGTGGCGCATCCCCTGCGGCACTTTCCTACGGTGCCTCCCTGCGGCGCATCCCCTGCAGCGCTTTCCTGACCCCGCGGCGCATCCCCTGCGACACATCCCCATGTGGTGCAGCCCGTGTAGTGCATCCCCGGCGGCGCTTTCCGGACTCGAGGCGCCTCCCCATGCGGCGCATTCTGGCCCCGCGGCGCTTCTCGGGCCCGGTGGCCCTTTGAGGACAGGGGGAGGGCCTCTGGGGTCCGGGGTGCCCTTTGGGGGTCCGGGGGCCCTTTGAGGACCGGGGGGAGGGCCTCTGGGGTCCGGGGTGCCCTTTGGGGGTCCGGGGGCCCTTTGAGGACCGGGGGGAGGGCCTCTGGGGTCCGGAGTGCCCTTTGGGGTTCCGGGGGCCCTTTGCGGACCAGCGGAGGGCCTTTGAGGGTCTGAGGAGGGCGTTTGGGGTCGGGGAGACCTTTGGGGGTCCGGGGGCCCTTTGAGGACCAGAGGAGGGCCTTTGAGGGTCTGAGGAGGGGGTTTGGGGGCTGGGGCTCTTTGGGAGCTTGGGGGACCTTCGAGTACCGGGGGCTTCCTTCGGGGTTGGGGTGTGGGATCGGAACCCTTTGGGGTTGGGATAGAGGACCTCACAACACTGTTCAAATGGAACTTGTGTATTATAATGACCACAGAGTTTCACCCTCAAATTCTCTTCTAAAACCTTTCCTAAAATCTTCTATCAAAATGTCTCTAACTGTTTCGCCGAAATAGTTACATAGCCTGTCTAAAACGGTTTCGCCCAAATAATCCCTAAACGTAATTTCAGTGTGTTCCTTTTGTTTTTGGCATCTCGGCACTAATGCATTTCAAATTAATAAGAAACCTGATTCCCGCGCTAAAATAATTCATCGCTAAGATGTTTCTTGGAGAATTGTTTCCATGGCCTTTGGTTATTAATAACCTTTGGAGTTCGACCAAAAGAGTTGTTTCCGAGGCAATGACATTAATGACTTGGATCTATTCCTGGAGAATCGTTTCTAGGCGAAAATTTTTAAAGTCTGATAGATGATGTCATTGATTGATTGATCTGTCAAGAAAGGGGAATTAATTTGTTGTTTCTAAGTGGAATTATTGATTCACGATAGGTGAATTGAGGTCGACAGCACAGGTGTTCCAAATACCGGGAAAGTCATAACATTTGGCTTGAGTAACAACAACACATACTATTTCCGGACACCATGACATACGTGATCGATTACGCAATCAAGTTCTCGGAAATTCACGTCTCCTTCGATTACGCAATCAATTTCTCGGAAATTCACTTCCCCCTCGATTACGCAATAAAGTTCTTGGACCTTCACTTCCCCCTCAAGTCCCAGATCAATAATACTGCTCCCGTTAGAATTCAATGTGCATGTGCAACCTTCGTCCCGGAGTTATAACATCAAATAAATCGACCTTGGAAAAAGAGGTCATTGACCCCATTACGTAATCATTCTCCCTAGGGAGGCTATGCCCATATTTGGAGCCCTGTCAGTATTCTATGCCCATATAAGGAGCCCTGTCCGGAGTTATAGGGTCATCTCTACTCTAACACCCTGCTCACGTTTGTAAACACGGCCACGATCAGACCACACGTTTTTTACACCATATCTGTTTCTCGCACCTTCAAAAATCGCTTTTTTCATTTTCGTAAGATATTCAGTGACGAATACACCTGATTTCGCCAGCTTTGATTTCGCCAGCTTTGATTTCGCTCTGAAAATATTATACGCCGTATCTTTAGTTGCAAATTTAACGAGAACTGGCGCAACAGTCGTAGGTGTCTGGATATTCCAGGCAGCGTTCGGAAGTCTAAAACGGTTCACAGACAACAACCCTTCTTTCTGGACATTTACACCCATTCTCTTCACTATATCAAGAACAGTAGTACCCAGATCGTTTCCGGGTTCCTGCTTCACTCCGAAAAAAACCAATGAATCAAGCAAACGCTCCTGTTCGTAATCGTCCAGCTTTTCCTCAATAGTAGCCACTCGAAGCTCTAATGACTAAATCTGGCTATCCAGCGATGAAAACAGTTTTTCTATTTTCTCAAACTTTACGTTGTATTCTAGCGTGATCGAACCATATATTTCCAAAACAATCAGTTCAGGGTGCAGAGCAGCTTTGTGCGATGAGCCTGCTACTCCTGTCACGGAAACAACTTTTTCCTAAACTTTTTTCTCTGTTTTTTAACAAAGCCAAGTTTAAGCTTCGTAGCTTCATCTTGTGCTAAAGTAAGCTGATTTCGGATTGCAGATGTTTCGCTCGAAGCAGTTAAATCAGCACCCTAAGGGCCTTTCGCAGATTTCTTTTTCAGAAACTGATAGTAAAGATCAGGAGAAGATTCACACTCACGGAAAGCATGATTTACACCCTTAGCCGTTTTTTTCGAAGCTTCCGCATAATTTCCACTATATGAAAGAAGATTCGCTTCTACCACGGTCTGAAAGTCATGGGACCCGTAAAAAAAAACAATGAATTTTGGCGTAGACTCTTTTTGGTTAGTCATGTTAACAATCCGGACTGGCCAGAGGGGATATCCCTTGAACTGAGCTACCGCCAAATCTCCCTTCTGAAACTGTACCATGATGAAAATAATAATCCAATAAATCGAAAGTTGACTTATCTTTAGTGAACAGGATCTTCCAAAACTAATATGTTAAAAATTAAGAGCAGGAAACGAAAAATTACTTGCAAGGAGGGCAATTAAATCCCCCCACTTTCCAACAATGTCGTGCAATAATCACGTCCGCCATTGCCATAATTATGAAGTGATATCCAAAGAATTAAAAAGTCACTTGTAACTGAAACCCTTTACACTATTGTGCCACTTCCGTAGTAACTGAGTTAATTATATTTTCGAGCTCAAAGAAAACAGTGCAAATATGTGATCACGCTTAGAAATCCAAAGAGTAACAAAATTTGTAGCGGATGGGATTGGGGAAAAAGGACGTGGGGGGCCTAGTTGCCCTTAAATCTCTTGACTCTTAAAAAGTGATATAGAACTATCAGTTTCCAATCAAATGAGCCTCTATGAAGTTTATACGAGCATCCCTTTCATAAGAACCATACATGCCCTTAGGGCATAACTTTGAGCGCCTTCCTGGGCCCTGGGGGGTTGTATTGACGCCGGAGTTCTTCTCTGAGCTTTGAACTATTTTTTTTAACAAAATGTCTATCTCCAAATTTTCATCAGATGGGTTTGGAAAAAGAAGGCGTGGGGGGGGGGGTCTAGTTGCCCACGGATCTCTTTTGACTATTAAAAAGTGAACTCGAACTTTGAATTTTCAGTCAAATGAGCCCTCTCCGAAGTATATACGAGCATCTCTGTCGTAAGAACCATATATGTCCCAGGGCATAACTTACACCGCCTGCCCCCGAGCCCTGGGGGGTCGTGTCGACACCTGAGTTTTTGTTATCTGACTTTTGAAATTTTGTTAACTTAATGGCTGTTTCAAAATTTTTATCGGATGCATTTGGGAAAAAAGGGGCGTAGGACGGGGGGCTATTTGCCCTCCAATCTCTTTTGACTCTCAAAAACTGAACTAGAACTTTCTATTTCCAATCAAATTAGCCCTCTCTGAAGTTTTTACGAGCATCCCTTCCATAAGAACTATATATTCCCCCGGGGCATAACTTACAACGCCTGATCTCGGGCCCTGGGTGGCTGTGTCGACCCCGGAGTTTTCGTTATATGGTCTTTGAAATATTTTTTAAAACATGGCTATCTCAAAGTACTTATCAGATGGGTTTGAGAAAAAAAAGGGCGTGGGGGGGGGGTAGGTGCCCTCCTGTCTCTTTTGATTTTCAAAAACTTAATTCGAACTTTCAATTCCCAATCGAATTAGCCCTCTCTGAGGTTTATGCAAGCATTCCTTCAATAAGAACCATATTTGCCCCCAGGGCATAACTTACAACGCCTGCCCCTGGGCGCGGGGGATTGTGTTGACACCGGAGTTTTTGTTTTATAATCTTTGAACTATTTTTAACAAAATGGCTATCTCAAAATTTTTGTCGGATGCACTTGGGGAAAAAAAGGGCATGGAGGGAGGGGCTGGCTACCCTCCAATATCTTTTGATGCTTAAGAAGTGAAGTAGAACTTTCAATTTCCAATCAAAGGAGCCCTCTCTGAAGTTTATACGAGCATTCCTCTCTTAGAAACCATATATGCCCCCAGGGCATAAGTTATAACCCTTGCCCTGAAGACTGTGGGGGGAGTGTCCTGCTCAAAGATATATTTTCCAGAACTTATAACTACGTTGAACAAAATGGCTATCTCAAAATTTTGATTGGAGGTGTTTGGGGAAATATTGGGCATAGAAAGGGTGTTAGTTGCCTTCCAATCAGTTTCGACTATTAAAAAGGACATTAGCCATTTACATTTCCAGTCGAATGAACCCTTTTTGTAGTTTCTACAACAACGCTTTCTATAAAAAACCTTAAATGCCCCCAGGTCATAACTTACAACTTTTGCCCTGAGGGCTGTGGGGGGGGGGGGGAGGGGTGTCATCCTCAAAGACCTAATTTCCAGAATTCCAAACTACTTTGAACAAAATGGCTATCTCAAAATTTTGATTGGATGTGTTTGGGGAAGAGGTGGGCGAATGTTTGTTTGATGACCAATAGCTTCCCAGTTGTTTTCTCTCACTCAAGGACCACTTACCATCCAGCCTTCATTGAAAATGTTGCCTGAGTCAGCAGTAATTGTATCAACAAAGAACTTTTTCCAATTGTTGATGGTTCTTGAGGAAAGAAATTGAGTGCAAACTCTGGTTTGAATAGATTGCTTAAAAAGTTTCATCTGTTGACCTCTGGTTCTTGAATCAGAATAAACAACAGGAAACAATGCAAGGAGATTGTTGGTTTTCATTAGTTTGTAGGTTAAAATGGCATTACTTCTTCTCCTGTATAGAAGTGTTGAGAGTTTCAGTTTAGCCAGTGTTGTGGGGTAAGAAGTTCCTGCATGCCAGACACCACTTTATTGGTGAATTTCTGCACATCTTCCAGCACCTGAATACCTTTCTTAAAATATGAGGAGGCTAGAGAAATGCTAACGTTAATCTAGGGTCAGACTAGTCCTTCATGCAGAAGAATAATGATTAGGGAAGCAAGTGGAAAGGATGAGCTTGATCAACTCTAGAGTTGAACTTACTTATTTAAACTTAGATCCTCCCACACCGGCTGGTACATTAGGTGACAACGGTGCCTCTTTACAAAGAACTCTCAAATGCTGCAGACCAAAGATCCTCCATTGACGACCTGAAACGTACAACATCCGTCTCCAGACATTGTCCTACTGCAGCTTTTTGCCGCCCATGCCTTCTCATACCTGGAGGGACACCAGGGCATTTCTACGCTCCAGGTTATGATATCTCCAAAAAATTTGAATTTTCCATTACAGTTTTCTGCCATTTGAAGGCAAAACCAGTGAGTTTTTTGGATTGGTCTCTGTGAATTAAACTTTGTTCAATCTCTGGGTTCTTTTCTGTCATGGTGCCTGAATATATAGCAATGCCTTAAGTTGTTCACACCTAAGGGTACTTTTATATGTTTAATTCATATTTGCAATGCTTCATTCTTTGTTTGTCTATGCTTTACAAATTTCGAAGAATTTTCGAATACATTTTCAAACAAAAGAAGAAGAATTAAGCTTGACAATTGAGAGGAATTAGAAGACCCTTCTCTCCAAAAAAAAAAATCCTACCATAATTATTTTTAGTCATTATATAAATCCCAAGTTCTTTGCTATTTTGACAAATATGGCTCTCTAAGATTGTTTTTAAGGAGTGTATGGGTTTTTTAGGCGATATCTCTCCTTTACATCCTGCAAGCATTAATCTACTTATAGACAAAATCCTACTGTAAAATAGCAGTCATGTATTTGTTTTTGTCTTCAGCACAGGAAACAGCAAAATTCAAATACAGATAGCTTACATGGCAAAACAAGCACTTCCCAACTTGTTTTTTTTTCTGATTTTGATTTGACTCTATAACATCTATAGTTTCTATGCTTTATCTCTTATCTACTATAACTTGACTATAACATGTTAATTTTGATCATAACTTAAGTCATGGCCATTTCACAAAATTCGAGAATAGTGGAAGCACTGAACAGAACGCACCTGATGAGCCAAACAGAACGCACCTGAAGAGAGGTTATACCGAACTCTCAGCTACCATTCTCGGGAGACATCTGACAGTTTATAAATGGCCACGGAATTCCTGTGTTGTTTTAAAGCCACTTTTGTGTGAATAGGTAGCTTGGCGGCGGAGTGCACCTGGCACTTTGAGAAGAAATCATATCAGTCCAGTTTTTATTAAGAAAAAAATCACTCAACGATAATAAATTCCCCCCCCCCCCTCGCATTGTGCGCCCCTAGGTCCGGGACTATTAGTAAATCTGGAACTGGCTCTGTCACATTTGTTGCACAATCTTAGTTGTTTTGAGTTATATTCTTTATACATTCCAGTTTAGCACCTCTCTTGCTTCAACTGGCTTCGTGTTAAAAACCTGTTGGTCAAAGCACCCTTTGAAGCGTTCATTTTGTGAAAATTCGCATCAATATTGTAAAACAACCTTTATTTTCAACTCCTAAACTCTTGTTACTCTCCGTCAATTTGCGTTCCTCAAATTTATTTTGAAGCTATATGTATAACGTGTGACTCCCAATCATTTCAGGATTTCCAGGCCCTACTTTGTAGCTTTTTGGACACATGAGCACAGACACCATGATCCTTCAACAGTTTAAAATTTGAATAAATAAAGGAGAAGGTATAATGACACCTGTGTTTTTCTTATTTCTGAGGACTTATTTTAACAAAAAAAAAACCCTCTCTGAAATCATAGAAGAAAAGGACAGATTTTGGAATTATTGTACAATTTGTTTTACAGGATTCTCGAATTCATCATTTTGTAACCACAACTTATCTTGAAAATTGGCAAATCTTGGCAAATCAACAGTCTTGGCAAATCACACTGTGTTCATTTTTTTTTTTTTTTTTTTTTTTTTTTTTTTTTTTTTTTTTATTAATCCAATTCAGCTTGTTAGCTAAGCTGTGTTTTACATAATTTGTGTTAAGTTGTACTAGGCTCTGTTTAGCTATGTATGTGTGTTTTACATAATTGATTGCATATTTTTTTTTATAGCTAAAAAGAAGTGGTACAACCAAAGCCATAGAATATTTCGACTCCTTTTATGGAGGTTATTTTGGTGCAAAATGGGAGAAAATCCGCGAGGGCTTACTGACTGAACCTAAATATTGTGCTGTTATCAACAATTTTGGTGATTCAGTTGAAAACTGTGCGCAATTAGAGGTAAGTAAATAAAAAATAAATCTTACAAATTAATTGAGCCATGCAAAAATGGATAATTCCTTGTTGGTCATAATTTTTGACAATTGCGATTTTAATGTCGCAGTTCTTTTTTCGATCTTATTCCATTTTTGAGAGTTTTCAGGCTATCTTTCGGAATTCTCATAAATTGTCTCTACATTACGTTTTTACCATTAAGATTATTCGAAATCGTAGTTATCATTCTCGAATCAAAGTACAAATGTCGATCTCACTTGACGTTTTTTTTTCAAAAGCGTTTTTAAATTTTCGGTTACTATGAGCTGAAGCAAATAAAACAGTGGAAATTTTTGTATGAAACCCAATGAGACTGTTTTTAGGACTGCTTGGGGTTCCCAGTTTTATTAGCTAAATCCCCTGAAAACTTCTCCATAGGACTCCTTGCTACGTTTCTTGTCGGTTAAGTAGTACTTTTTGCGAAACTATTCTTAATTTGTTACTAAGATGTTGCACATTGATAAAATCTAACAAGAGCATAACTTTCTTTATACACAAATTAAAATTTCTCTAATTGCCTTTCTTTTATGGAATATTTTACAATTATGACCAACATTATATGACTCCAATGGATATTCAACTCTGTTGTCGACTTGACATACTTATGTCAAAGATCTTTTCGCTAAAGCTATTTTTCATCAATGCCACCCACTCCACAATTGCGTGCTCCTATATTTTGTTGCAGTGGAACGTCAACCCACTTCAGGTATTACCCAGGCTGCACAGCCGTAAGATACACTGCCATTTAACTTTGGTGCCCCCTAGTTTCAATTTATTCTTGTCTTTTCTATAAGATTCTTTAATAAGTAACCCCCAAAATAAGAACCCCTCTGAAGTCCAAATCTTTGCTTCCAAGTGTCTGTGAAGTTTCGGTCTTTTATGATATTTTAGGTTATCAAAAGGGTGTATCTGCAATATATTAGAACCTAAATTAATTTGCTATCTTAGAATTGCCATTACACAGTACCCTCAGAACTGGTGGGCGTGGAAGGGGTGTTAGTTGCAATCCAATCACTTTTGACCTTTAAAAAGGGCACTAGAACTCTCGATTTCCAATTGAATGAGCCCCCTTTGAAGTTTCTACGACGACCCCTTCCATATGAAGTACCTCTGGAGAAAAAAAAATATAAAGCATTGGAGCCGTATTGCCTTTACTATAGGCAACGCTATAGCGTTGTCTCTGATTCTTTAATAAGTACCCCTCAAAATAAGAAACCCTCTGAAGTCAAAATCTTTGCTTCCATGTGTCTGTGAAGTTTTGGTCTTGTATGATATCTAGGTTATCAAAAGGGTGTATCTGCAATATATTAGAACCTAAATTAATTTTCTATCTTAGAATTGCCATTCCCCACTATTTTACCCCCTTCAAGGTATCTAAATACCAAACAATTACACTTTTTTTAGATTGCATATTACTTTAATCCAGTCACTTTTGGCTCTTAAAAGGAGCACTAGGGCTTTCAATTTCCAATGGAATGAGTCTTCTGCTAAGTGGTCGAAAGAAAAAATATATATAGGACTATAATTCTTCATGGGACTTTCAGATATGGTGATTCCAATGGTGCAGTTTGGATGCACTAGGATTTACAATTTCCAATGGAATGAGCCTTCTGCTAAGTGGTCGAAAGAAAAAATATATATAGGACTATGATTCTTCATGGGATTTTCAGATATGGTGATTCCAATGGTGCAGTTTGGAAGCACTAGGACTTACAATTTCCGTTGGAATGAGCCTTCTGCTAAGTGGTCGAAAGAAAAATATATAAGATAAGATAAGATTTATTGCAAAAAGCCTGTGGGCCATAGCAACACATAATACAATCTATAAACAAACACTCAGGAAAAAAATACAACTTTAGATAGTAAAAATCAAAAAAGGAAAAAAGAAAAAGAACAACAAAACGACAAAAAAGAAACACACCAAGGTTCGACTTTTAACCAACAAACACCATATAATAAAATTCAAATCATAAAAATAGTATCAGGCTATCCCCTCAAGCATGATCCCTATATTTAGTCCCTAAACGAAGAAACTTACACAACTGTTTAATAGCTCATAAGTTCCTCTCAGCCATCCGCTCTATTAACCAGCATTCGCTCCCAAACACTTGTCCGAAACATTCATTCCGCAACTCAGACCGCTCTTCACACTCGGATACAAAATGAAATAAGTTTTCGTTCGCCAATCCACACATTGGGCAGAAATAAGGGCCAGCCGCCAACCTAAACTTTCCCAAAAATTTCCTTCGCTAACCTAAATCCAAACTATCCCCTCTTACCAACAACAAATTCTTCAAATCCTCTTTATTCAACCCAAATTTAAGATAAACCTCCTCTCCCCAACCGTCTTTGGCTTGGGAGTAAAACCTCAAAGACATAGATTGGTCCTTATGAGCTTGCCACTCTTGGATTTCTTGGTCATTTAGGGCTCGCTGAACTTCCTTCCATACTGACACGGTTTCATCCATATGGCCTTTTCCTTCATTCCACATCTCTGAAAGTCCACAAAGGTCCAATATTTTCTTAACCTGAGTTGACCATGAATCACGTCTATCATCCTTCAAGCTCTCCAAATAAGCTGCCTTAAGAAGCCGAACTCTAGGTAGCCTAATTATCTTCTCCCAGAATTTTACCATTCTAACCAATCTAACACTCCTTAAAGAAAAAAGCCCGAAATTTCCTTTCAGTACCACTGAACTAAATGAATCCTTCAAGCCTAGAATTCTCTTAAAATATCTTAGCTGAACTACTTCTAGCTTAGCTCCTTTAGCAAAATCCCAAACCTCAG
The DNA here is from genome assembly GCF_049724085.1 of Artemia sp. Qi Xiang Cuo. Lineage (NCBI taxonomy): Eukaryota > Metazoa > Arthropoda > Branchiopoda > Anostraca > Artemiidae > Artemia > Artemia sp. Qi Xiang Cuo. Next base: position 63,996,303 of record NC_142795.1, on the reverse strand, counting down.
AGCCCCAATGTAAACTAGAAGCTACTTTTGTCTGAAAAACTCTTTTCTGGATCCTCATATCAGCTAGCTGATTTAAATTACTTCTCAAAACCATATTTATTAGTCTATTACCCCTTAAATTACAATCTTCTACAAGCCTAGACATCCCCCTTAAAGCGCTAAACTTAACACCCACATAAACAAATTCCTCTTAAACCTCAAAATCCTTTCCTCCATAATTAAAATGAACCTCTCAATCAACATCTCCTTTACTCCTAAATACTAATACTACTGACTTCTTAGCGTTCAATTCTAACCCCTTCTTTTCTAAATTATTTTTATTATATCTAATCGCTTCTGAGGATCTCTCTACTATCCGCCACTAGAGCTATGTCATCCGCAAATAACATATATGGTAGTCTAAACCAATCCGAAGATACATAAGGGGCTCCATTACTTTTCATAAACCTATCTAAATCATTAACAAACAAGGAGAAGAGCTTAGGAGATAATGTACATCCTTGTTTCACACCCAGATGAGACGTGACCAGCCTAGAAAAATTTCCCATAACCTTCACAGAAAATTTCACCCTCCGATACATATCTGCGATTATTGCTACAAAACAAGACGGCAAGCCTATTTCTAACAGACTTTCGATTAATAACCTCCTATTTACCGAATCAAAAGCACTTTTCAGGTCTAAAAAGGCTACGAATAGCCGACCAGTTTTTCCTCTAGCATATTTCTTTCTCAATGCATCCAAAGTAAAAGTATGGTCAATAGTGCTGAATGTCGATCTGAATCCCGCTTGTACCGGGCTAAGTATTTCCTCCTTATCTAACCAATCTCTTAGCCTAAAATCCAGAACCTTACAAAACAATTTACTTACCACATTCCCCATAAAGATAGACCTAAAGTTTTCATGTAACTTCCTATTACCTTTCTTAAAAAGAGGCACTGCTACAGAAATGTCCTATGAGCGAAGCCAACAAGCTTTCTCTATTACAAACGAGACAATTTCGGCCAACATGGGTATCAAAGTTGTCATTTCTAACCGCAGGACCTTTTGAAATATAAATTCTGTTCGTGGATGCGAAATTCCATTCATCCTTTTCAACTGATCCCAAATTTCCTGTTGGGGTACAGGCTTAGTTAAATCATAATCATTCTGCCTAAAAGGATAACCGCGGAAATCCCACTATTTTGGGCCGACGAGGGATCTCCCCCTCCAGTAAGTGGCATAGCAACCCCTTTGCGCCATTTTTGCCTTTAAAAGTGGTGACCCCGCACCTTAAACCTCCAATATATATATATATATATATATATATATATATATATATATATATATATATATATATATATATATATATATATATATATATATATATATATATATATATATATATATATATATATATATATATATATATATATACATATATTTCCATTGGTGCAGTTTTATTTGGTCTGACATGATATTTTTTGGGGTTTAAGACTATTTTTTGAAATTCAAATAATTTTGTTTACAGACTTGTCATTAAGATTAATCAAAAGAATAGTCATTTCTCCTGAATCAGCTTCAAAGAGTGATTCTTTCTTAATTGACTATTTTTTATAACGCGCTTGATCAAATGCATGAACTGTTTCATCAAGACATTTAGGCTTATAATTGACATAAGCCATAAATTTGCGTATTCAGAAGCTTGATATCCTGAAATTCTAATAAGGACGGAATTTTATATTTGGTTTAAAAGAATGTTCATTTTCGGAAATTATGGCACTTAACACAGGCCTGATCTTTTATGAATTTTTGCCTCCTAGACAAAGCACGGATTATGCCTATCAAATACATTCATATACACTACAAAGAAATATTGATATAAAAATACTGAAAAATTACCACAGTGTTACTTGAATATAAAGCATGGGCCACAGTTATATGGTAAAACCACTGATTCTGATATTTTTAATTTAGCTCGAAGGTTGCATAAACATTAGCGATGAGCTGATAAATGTTGATGAAAATGAAAACATAATTAATGATTCCACAGAAGTGATAGAAAAGAAAGGAATTTTTGCAGTTGGCACTGAACCAAGATATCAAGCTACAAATGATGATGGCAAAGAAGAGATGAATATGAATTTCGGGAGAGTAATAGTTCCTTCAAAAGGTCAGGATTTCAGTATTTTGATGGACTTCCTTCCTGCAACAAAAATCAAGGTACATCTTTTATTAGCCTAGGTTGAATGTATTTTGTAGAACGTACCCAATGCTCAGAGTAAAAAAAAATGTCGAAAAAAAAATACAATTGTGTTGGAACATAGCCATACTCTCTGGAACAGTGTTCATTTATGTAAGAAATAGTGAACCTCTCTGTACTTTAGTAAACTGCGTGTGCATCATTGCTATGATTCTTAAGACAGATTAGGACTACTTGAAAAAAAAAAAAAAAAAACTTTGGACACATGGTATGGGAGATTCTTGCCCCTTAAGGTTAGTAATGAGTCGTCACCTGGCGTAATTAAAGTGCCGTGTCCTAGAGAAGACCTTTTTGTGTCTTTAACCTCTCCCCTCAGGAAAGTTCTGTGATGCGCCTCCCCTCACATAAGTGTCATGTATATATCCACAGTAGTTATTCAGTTATCCTTTATTGGATGCCTGGTAGAAATTCCTTCTGAATTCTACAAAATAAAAGTTTGTTTTTTTAGTTTAACCCTCCTATTCCCTTTTATAATACTTTTTGGAACCGAAGTTGGTTTGAACCGAATTCTGATCGAATTTTGATCGAAGGTGTGAACCGAATTTTGATCGAATTCCTATGGTTACCATAGCTTTTATCTCTTCATGTTTAATGTAATTTTAAAAATGATTTTATAACTTTAAGACCAGTAGGTCTTGATGTTATAAATAACTTCTTACCTGCTTGAATAACTTCAAATAAGTAACCAAATTCAATAAGTTAAAAATGATTTTATAACTTAGTTAAAAATGGAACAAAGAGGGTGAAGAAGCAAGGTGACTTCAAACTTTGTCTTGGAGGCGAAGGGCAAAACAAGTTTTTTACCTGATCCATCAAAACGTTTTTGTACTTTAAGCTCCTAACCTAACATAACACTTAAGTTAATTAAAAAAAACTTAGTTAATAAGTTAAAAATGATTTTATAACTTCAAGACCAGTAGGTCTTGATGTTATAAATAACTTCTTACCTGCTTGAATAACTTCAAATAAGTAACCAAATTCAATAAGTTAAAAATGATTTTATAACTTAGTTAAAAATGGAACAAAGAGGGTGAAGAAGCAAGGTGACTTCAAACTTTGTCTTGGAGGCGAAGGGCAAAACAAGTTTTTTACCTGATCCATCAAAACGTTTTTATACTTTAAGCTCCTAACCTAACCTAACATAACACTTAAGTTAATTAAAAAAAACTTAGTTAATAAGTTAAAAATGATTTTATAACTTCAAGACCAGTAGGTCTTGATGTTATAAATAACTTCTTACCTGCTTGAATAACTTCAAATAAGTAACCAAATTCAATAAGTTAAAAATGATTTTATAACTTAGTTAAAAATGGAACAAAGAGGGTGAAGAAGCAAGGTGACTTCAAACTTTGTCTTGGAGGCGAAGGGCAAAACAAGTTTTTTACCTGATCCATCAAAACGTTTTTATACTTTAAGCTCCTAACCTAACCTAACATAACACTTAAGTTAATTAAAAAAAACTTAGTTAATAAGTTAAAAATGATTTTATAACTTCAAGACCAGTAGGTCTTGATGTTATAAATAACTTCTTACCTGCTTGAATAACTTCAAATAAGTAACCAAATTCAATAAGTTAAAAATGATTTTATAACTTAGTTAAAAATGGAACAAAGAGGGTGAAGAAGCAAGGTGACTTCAAACTTTGTCTTGGAGGCGAAGGGCAAAACAAGTTTTTTACCTGATCCATCAAAACGTTTTTATACTTTAAGCTCCTAACCTAACATAACACTTAAGTTAATTAAAAAAAACTTAGTTAATAAGTTAAAAATGATTTTATAACTTCAAGACCAGTAGGTCTTGATGTTATAAATAACTTCTTACCTGCTTGAATAACTTCAAATAAGTAACCAAATTCAATAAGTTAAAAATGATTTTATAACTTAGTTAAAAATGGAACAAAGAGGGTGAAGAAGCAAGGTGACTTCAAACTTTGTCTTGGAGGCGAAGGGCAAAACAAGTTTTTTACCTGATCCATCAAAACGTTTTTGTACTTTAAGCTCCTAACCTAACATAACACTTAAGTTAATTAAAAAAAACTTAGTTAATAAGTTAAAAATGATTTTATAACTTCAAGACCAGCAGGTCTTGATGTTATAAATAACTTCTTACCTGCTTGAATAACTTCAAATAAATAACTAAACTCAATAAATTCAAACGAATAATTTAAATAAATAACTTCACATAAAAAACCTGCAAGAATAACTTCCAATAAATAACCCAAAGTTATAAAAAACGCCAATTCATAAAAATGTTTTTCTTGCAGCTGCATTTGTTAAGACTCTACAAATATTGTTTAACCAATAGTTAAGGGTTGACCTACGCTGTGTTTCCAAGAAATTCATGCTTCTTTTACCAATACAATTCTTCTAAAACAGGCATAACACTAAATCCTGACGAAAGATGGGCAGTATGCCATAAACCTTCTTACAAAAAACCCTAGCTGCTTCATAACATTCTTTGTTTATAACGGTTTAAAACCATTTCTGTAACTAAGGACTATTTTTAACATAATCGCCGGCCACATTATAGTCACATTTCCATAATCGCCGGCCAAATTATAGTCTCATTTCTGGATAAATTTCAAGTTTGCTTAGGATTGAAGCGTTAATATTACATTCTCCGCGTAATTTGGTAGGTCGAACAATATTCCGCTTATGGACGTATAATTTACGATTAGATTTCTCCCTCACTTAATCAGAGAGAAGAATTCAGATATAATTTCTTGTTTAATTTCAAAAAAAATGGAGGCTTTCGCCTCTTTTTCAGTTATTTCCAATAAAAAAAAATCGATCTTGGTAAATATTTGATAACGTTCAACTTCGATGTTTACTTCTACCAGAAGATTTTTTTTTTCTTACGCTAAGAGCATAAAGATTTATGCCAGCAGACACAAGCACCCCTCACTCATTCATCGATCATTTTTGAAGAAATAATTCTTCAGTTCAGTTCAACATGTAGCTCAATGGACAACATAATTACAAGGAGTTTATTCTTCTTATAAGACATAGTCAGGCACATTTTAGCTTTTAATTGATTCATAGGCTTTGAAATTAATATTAAATTTGATTAAAAGCATCAGAGATTCTCAAAAATGACAAACCTAACCCCGAGTGGTTAGTTGTACTTTATTTCTTGCTGTAGCAATTTGGTCTTCCACACATTTAGTCAGGAGTCCTAAACGGACTATTTAGTCAATTCTACCAGCTAGCACCACTCTATACTTTTCTCTCTGAAAAGAGGCTTTGCCATTTGAATTTTAACTAGGTATTCATCACGAACCAGTAGTCCGTGGTCCCTCTTCCCAGGCCTCTCTTGTCTCTATATTGACTTCTTGACAATATTTATGCAAAATGATTTTATATATGCAAAAAAATGAAAATGAAAAATGAACAGCATGAGTTTAGTATCTGAACAAAAAAAACTAACTTATGAACCTAATCGGATTATCTTTTGTACTGTACTGTGTTAGACTGTGCAATTAACTTGTGGATTTAATTGTGAGGGATTGTTGACTTCATACAAAGTGAATTATTATTTATCATAGTGAATAATTTTGTTCCATAGCTGAATATTTTCTTTTGGTCAAGTAACCTTGAATTAAGACTGATTAATAGTTCGTGATTCTGCACTGTCTCGTTAGAATAAATGTCGGGAAAAAGCAGCCCCTAAGGCTACCACCCGAGAAGGATACTCCCACTGAAACCCTTGGCCAGTCGTCCTTCCAACATACTTCTAAAACTCTTCCTAGAACCCCCCCCCCAACTATGCGGTCCAAAACAGCTAGCCACTTGTCAGGAATTCAGGCCTTAGCCGCAACTAACTCTAATGAAAGAGGTGAGCCGCCTGGCAAAAAGAGGGAGAAGGATGAAACTCGTTCGCCAGTGATACTACAACCTCTCCCTTAAAGTGTCCCAGAAACTAGTACTACAGATTACCCCAATTATTATACTGTCTCAATCAAGAAAACCAATGGCCAACCCTTTTCAAAAGATCGAATAACGCAAATTAGGAAAGCTGTCTGTCTGATCGCCAAGGTAAATTTTGAACTTGTTTTAAAGCAGACAAGTAATATTTACCTTACGTCTTCTCAGGCGGCAGACCATGTCCTGTCAAAATCCACAGAAATAATTCTTGATGGCTCGAAAATTTTAGCCATCAAAAAAGATGTGGAAAAGTTACACATGTATGTGCTTTATGGTGTTGATACCAGTGTAAAAGTGGAGGAAATACAAACTGAACTAATTCTTCAGGCCTTCTCATAAATCCTTCAACTGCAATAAGGCTAAGTTTAAACAAAGAAGGAGTCCTTCACCCAAGCCGTTCAATCCTCATTTCCTGCAAAGTTGAGCTAAACAGAGAAATATTCTTGTACGGTTTGTCCCTTTTTTACAAGATTTATAAGCCTAAGGCCCTACAATGCTCCTCTTGTCTGGCCCACGGCCACAGCAAAAAACACTGGAAACAGTCCCATCTGTCTTGCCTTAAGTTTGGGAAAACAGGCCACGCAATTAGTGAATGACCTCAGTCAGACCCTTTCTGCAGAAATTGTAACCGCTAGGGACACACAGCCCTCCAAAAACTATCTTGCCCAGCTCACAAAAAGCGAGTCGTAATCCTTAGAACATCGGATAAAATGAACTTACCCTACTCAGTTGTAGCTGCAAGAATCCCTCGGCAACCAATACCCCATCGGCCCAGTAGAAGCGAAGCAACAGTTTTTGTAGAAGATGCAAATACAGTATCATTTCCTAAAGAGGCAAACAATGTTCATACTCAAGGTATTAGTTAGTCCCCCCATCCCTTACCTAAGTTTACTTCAACATCCTGCCCCCCAAAAGATTCATCCGAAAGTTCCGTATTTTTGCTTATTTTTTGTTTAATGGAGTTTTTTACTTTTCTTTGAAAAACTTATTTTGTGGAACAAGTTTTTTTAATTAATACTTAATAAAACACTGTGATAAACCATGTCAAAGGTCTTAGAAAAATCCAGAAATAAGCCCAATACAGTATTTTTTAAGGTCAAGTTGGGAAAATATATAAACTGTGTGGAGTCGATTAGTCCATCAGCAGTTGATAATTTGGAACGGAAGCCATATTGATGAGAAGAAATCAACGAATCTGATGGATTAATCCCAAATAAAAAGGGAGAGACGCCGGAAGATAATTATCTCGAGCCCTTTGGATATAACTGGGAGAAGTGAGATTGGACGATAATTCCTTATCTCAGACGGATAGCCTTTTTTTATGAAACGGGATAACAATTGCTGATTTAAATATTTCTAGGAAGACTCCATTGATCATAGACAGGTTTGCTATGTGTATAATGGGTTCACAAACATAGGAAGATGCGGTTCTAAGAAGCTTATTACTTATCCCAAAGAAGTCAGGTGTACTACTATTAGAGAGAGATTCGATAACTTGAAGCACCTCTTTACTATCAGTTGGAGAAAGAAAAACATGAATCTGAGATTTTTCATAGGGTGTATTGACTGGGAGGGGGAATAGCAGCTAGCGTTTGGAATATTAGTGAAATAATTATTAAAAGTATTCGGTACTGAAATTGGGTAGATTAATCTGCCACTGAAGTCCCTAAGATTAATAGGTCTAGATCTTGATTTCTCTTTTTTTTAAAGAATTTCATTTATTGTGAACCAAATTTTTTGCAAGCTCCCTTTGCAGTGAGAGATTTTTGAATAATAATAATTTTTTTTGCTTCCCGGACGAGTTTGGTATATAAGTTTTTGTATTTTTTATAATTAGTTAGGTCAATAACGCTACTGGTTTTGCAAGCTAACTTATATAGGTCATTTTTACGATATGAGGAGATTATCAGGCTATTGGACATCCAGGGGCGTATGTGGGTAGTTTTTCGGTTTGATTTACGGACTGGAAAGGTTGAACTGATAAGATCACTCAGTCCCTGTGTAAAACTATTTTTGGCTGAATTAACATCCTGACAATCCAAAACCTTGGACCAGTCAAAGGATTTCAAACGATCCGTGAACCGGTTCATATTCACAGTATTATATATTCTATTAGACGTAGGGGTATTAGTTCTAGAGGGTTGGGTAGTTGGTAGGGAGAGATAGATTGGAAATTGGTCTGACAGGTCCCAGAATATTATTTTGGAGGACAGGTGGTTTCCAAGGGAAGTGGATACAAATATTTTATCAATTACAGTAGCGATAGACCTCATAGGATCAACTCTAGTAGGAAAAAGGATTGTTGGAAGAAGACCACTTGAGGTAAATGTGTCAAAGAAGGTATCACAATCATTATTATGTCTTTATGTCTACAATTATTGACTAAATGCATCTATTATTTATAGGTTGCGAGAATAAGGATTCACAGTCTAATAGCCTGGTGAATTTTAGACTTAACCGGATGTAAAGAGAAATGCCACCAAAGGACTTGATTAATTTTCTTTCAATATGAATAGCTTGAAAGCCAGGGAGGGAAAATTCATTAGTATCATCAATTTCTGAAAACCATGTCTCCGTTATTCCAATTACGTCGAAAGGGCAGTAACCGTTAATTAAAATTAAATCTTTAAAATTAGTCCACTAATCTCGTATTCTTCTGATGTTAAAGCAAATTACATTAAGTTTGGTCTCTTCCATTAGCTTTTGTTTTACATTTTTCACAAAATTAAAAGTGTCGAGATATTCACAGTTAATTTGGTTTAAGGGGATATCGGGGCTAGCTAAGGGGTTGGTGGGCTAATTATTTTTGTCATCGTAATAGGTAAAACCAACATTATTGCACAGTGATAAATTCGTGAGAAACGTAAAATCTTGCATAGTACACATTTAATCCATTGTGATCAGAGTTTTATCATTTGCTAGGTTTGAATATCGAAATTCTTCTTCAGCCAACGAATTATCATTGGTGGTAACTTTCGACTGGGATGGAAAGTTTGCCGTTTTTTTTCTTAGATTTCTTGCCTTTGACTAGGGCAGTGGCACCGATTTGACTTGCAGTTGAGTCAACAGACTTAACTAGCTTCAATTTGGAATCTATGTCCTTTTTTATGGAAGATAGTTGAGCTATAGCTGTTTGTAAGATGTCATCACCTAGGAGTTTAGTGATAGCTTTCTTCTTGAGAATATTTTTGGTTTCCTCAAGTTCATTACTAATCTCAATTAAGTGAATGACTGTGAGATAAGTTACAAGTCTTTGCCATTCTTGGCAACTTTCGGATGAATCTTTTGGATGGCAGGATGTTGAAGTAAACTTAGGTAAGGGATAGGGGGACTGACTAATACCTTGAGTATGAACATTGTTTGCCTCTTTAGGAAATGATACTGTATATGCATCTTCTACAAAAACTGTTGCTTGGCTTCTACTGGGCCGATGGGGTATGGGTTGCCGAGGGATTTTTGCAGCTACAACTGAGTAGGGTAAGTTCATTTTATCCGATGTTCTAAGGATTACGACTTGCTTTTTGTGAGCCGGGCAAGATAGTTTTTGGAGGGCTGTGTGTCCCTTGCGGCTACAATTTCTGCAGAAAGGGTCTGACTAAGGTCATTCACTAATTGCGTGGCCTGTTTTCCCAAACTTAAGGCAAGACGGATGGGACTGTTTGCAGTGTTTTTTGCTGTGGCCGTGGGCCAGACAAGAGGGGGTTGTCATCCTCAAAGACCTAATTTACAGAACTTAAAACTACGTTGAATAATGTGGCTATCATCAAAATTTTGATTGGATGTGTTTCGGGGAATGATGGGAGTGGGGGGGGGGGGTGGCTGGTTGCCCTCCATTCACTTTCGACTATTAAGAAAGGCACTAGCCCTTTGAATTTCCAATCTAATGAGGCTTTTTTTGAAGTTTCTACGACAATACCTTCTATAAAAACCTTACATGCCCCCAGGGCATAACTTAAAACCCTTGCCCTGAGGGTGTTGGGGGAGTATCCTCCTCAAAAATATATTTTCTATATAGAAATCAACTACGCTGAACAAAATGGCTGTTTAAAAATTTTGAGTGGATGTTTTTGGGGTAATCATGGGCGTCGGGGGGGGGGGGATCTTTGCCATCCAAACACTTTCGAATATTAAAAAGGCCTCTAGCCCTTTGAATTTCCAATCGAATGAGCCTTTTTTGAAGTTTCTACGACAACGCCTTCTATAAAAAACCTTATATGCCCCCAGGGCATAATTTAAAACCCTTGCCACAAGGGTTTTGGGGGAGTGTTCTCCTTAAAAAGATATTTTCTATCTGGAAAGATTTTCTATCTGTCTCAAAATTTTGATTGGATGTGTTTGGGGGAATTATGGGCGTGGGGGGGGGCTAATTGCCCTCCTATCACTTTCGACTATTAAAAAGGGCACTAGCTACTCCAATTTCCAATCGAATGAACCCTTTTCGAAGTTTCTACGACAACTCCTGCGATACGAAGTGCCCGGGTATGGAGAAGAAGAAGAAAAAAAAATAATACATTGTGCCCCATAGGCAGCGCTATCGCGCTGCCTATGAAACTCAAGAACACGGGATTCGTGGAATTCCTTTCTCATGGTTCGGCTCTTATCTCTCTGGTACAGAGTGTGAGTCTGGGCGGCATGACCTCGCATCCCCTACCTGTCCGGAGGGGCGTTCTGTAGGGCTCTATTCTGGGTCCAATACTTTTTCTCTTTTACATTAATGATTTGGTTACGGACCTGGGTCCATCAGTGCACCCAGTACTTTTTGCTTACGATAGCAACTTTTTCATCACCGGCCTTAATTTACCATCTGTCGTCACCTCTACTCAAATCCTTCTGAATAGAGTACAGGAATGGTGTCTTGTTAACTGCATGACCATTAACAGCAAGAAAAGTCAGGTTGTATTGTTTCGAAGCCCTTACAAAAAAATTAAGCTCAGCAAGCACTTGGCCTAAAATATTCCACCAGTCTCCTCCCGCAGGTCGAAGTTGCTAAGTTTCTTGGTGTCCACATAGACTCCTCCCTATCATTTGCAATACATGTTTCATACATCAGAGCCATAATCTTGCGACAGGTAAGTATGATTAATCGTATGAATAATTTTCTTCCTCCTGATATTCTTGTCACCATTTATTACTCTTTTGTTTACCCATATATCTCATACTGCGGATCTTTTTGGGGCAACACTTATCCTTCAGTTATATTAAAATCAGTTATATTAAAATTATAAAGTAAAATCTGCCCAAACTGTGCCATCAAAGCAGTTTTTTGGATGGCCCGACTATATCTCACCCAGGACTTGTACTCCGATTTTAATATTATCCCTTTTGAACAAATCATCGAAAAATTAAATCTATCCCTTGCATACTCTGCTTACCATAAAAATCTTCCTCCCCAATTATTATCTTATTTTAATTGTAATAATTCTGAAGGCCTCTGTCTCCGTTCATCCAACCGTTCCTTCATTGTCCCCAAGTGTGTCTCTAGCTTCGCCCAGCGATCCCCCATTTACAAATCTATACTTCAATGGAATATAATACCCTCCAGTATCGAACTATCCACAAGTTTTCGCACGCTGTATAACAATGTTACTAAACTTTGATATTATAATTCTCTAAATTTCTAATCAATTTGCTTTAGTTTACCCGTGTTTTCTCTTTCTTTTTTCTTTTTTTTTCTCTTTTTTCTCTCTTCTTAATTTTCAATTTTTTGTTGTTATGGTCCTCAACAAGTTCGCTTCCAGGATCCTTAATATTATTGGTGTTATGTTTCATTCTTAATTGAATAAATTGAATTGAATTGAATATATGCAAAAAATGATTAGAACTTCTTCTGAATTCTTTGGATATTAATCATAGAGCAACTGCAGATTGGATATAGTTAGCAAGGTAAAAATACTTTTATCGAAGCTCCTACAAAATCGATTGACATTTTTGTTAGCGCCATCTGTTCTCTGTATAAGTGCGAAAAAACCTGCTTAATTATAAGTATCTGCGGTTTAGAAAGCATGCAAGAAGATACTGATAATATACAAATACATTTGAGTACGGAGGGTAGGGGAAGGAGAAGGCTTCAAACCCTTAGTTCTTACGCAGGGGAAGGGTGATGGGACCTGGGGTGGACTGGCACCACAACAGAGTGTCAAGTTTAGTGTTTGAAGTGTGACTAAGGAAAGTTTGTCCGAATCCTGCGAACCGGAGGCCAGTGAATTTACCACGCTTATATCGTTTTTGGCTATTTCTACTAGATATATGAACTGGTAATTCGTCCCATTTGTACCCTAAATATAGCCTGAGTGTCATTCACGTTTTCAACGTCTTAACCTCATTCTTTACCTTCATTTGAAAAAACCTTTTACTTTTTATCAACTTTTCATTCAAAAGTGAGTAACGGGGTATCAAACACCTTGGAACTATAACCTCTCCACAAAAGTGGAGTTAAAAGCGAAAGTGGATTCTACTTGATACCATTCGAATCTTTCTGCTAATTTTTCATGTGGATCGTCAAGTGCCTGGTCTAAATCAACAAATTCATGCCGCAAAGTCTCTTTCAAGTTGCATAGCCATGATTCAGGCTCAGCTCACGGCCGCCAGTCCATTGAGTGCTGTGACGTTTTCATCCTTCCATAAAAGGAGTAATCATTTCGACTCCTTCGCAGTAGCCTGTTTAGGGCATTACGATAACTTATAAATTCGCTCATTTGTATCGCAGGGATGACGTACCTTTTTCTCATACAAATTATTCTTCTTATTTATCGATCTCAATAAACTCGGAGTAGTCCAAGGCTTCTTTGAAGTTTTTCTTTTATTTTTCTTAACATATTTTGAGCATTTTTCCAGGGATTGTTGAATTATTTGGTAAAACAGTCTAAACTTAGAGTCAATATCCGCAAAGACTGAATGCGCAAACTCCGTTTTCCAATCCTTATTGGCTAGCTTATTCTTACATTTCAGAAGCATATCTTTATCGAGTAGCACCCTCAGCCTGAGACTGCTCTTCTTTGTGGACTTTTCATTATCAAACTACTACTACTACTACTTACAACTCACCGCAGCACCAAGACGCATGAGGTCAACACAGCTACGCCCGCTCCTCCTCCATCCCAATTTATTCAAAGCCTCCCTTTTCACACCCGCTCATGAAGTTCCCATTTCCTTTAAATCTTTCTTTATGACGTCCTCCCACCCCAGACGAGGACGACCTGCTTTCTGTTTAGCCCTAGAAAGTTGGCGGGAAAGAACAATCTTCGGCAATCTGTCATCCTTCATCCGCGCAACGGGCCCTAGCCACCTCAACCTTTCTTTCATTATAGCCCTAGAGAGCGGTATTGAACCACATTTTTCGTATAGCCTATTGTTTGAAATACGGTCAGTCGGACTGGTTCCCAGAACAATCCTTAAGCAATTTCTCTGGAAAACATCTAACAAATCTTCATCCGCTTTTCAGAGCGCCCATGCTTCAGAGCCATATTTGACCACTGTCATCACTGTCGCTTCTAATATTCTAATCTTGGTTTGCAGACTTATCTTCCTATTCTTCCAAACTTCTTTTAATTGTAAAAAAAAACACCCTGAGCCTTGGCTATTCTACTTTTGACATCTTCACTGCTCCCCACCATCTCTACTAATAATACTACCAAGGTAAGTGAAGCTGTCAACCTGATCAATCTTTTCATTTCCGAGCTTCACATTTTCATCTTCACTTATTCTTAGCCTTAGTGACTTAGTCTTCTTAACATTAATTTTCAAACCCATTCTAGCACCTTGAACTTGCAAAACCTCTAAAAGTTCATTGAATTTGCTCACACTTTCATCTAGGATGCCTATCAACAGAATCGAATGCTTGCTCATAATCTATAAAACTGAGGACCAAAGGTTTTTGAAAAATCAGGCACTTCTCAATTATTAACCTAAGAGTGAAAATTTGGTCGACATCATCTACCTTTTCTAAAACCGCACTGTTCTTCTCTTAAAGCTTTGTTTTCTAAACTGGCCGACGGGGAGCAGGGCTCGATGTGTTGGCCAAAAACATAAAAAAAATATGCCGAAATAACAAATAAAGCATATCAATAATTAAAAAAAAAAAAGACACACATGGTAGGAGATAACAGAGGAGGCCACCCCAGCGCGAGAACACCACAACAAATTTCATACTAAAATCCAAATTCACCAATCCCAACATCCAGGCAAAGAACAATTTTTGAAATATGTTTTTTCAAAGAAAATCGGCTCTTGAATCTTGGGGACACATCTATTAAATTAAATTTATTTGCAATATAAGGGATCTGGTATATGATTGAGAATCTAGCTCTTTCAGATTTAATTGGGGGAAGGCGATAATTCTTGGAGCAGACGTGGTTGGCAGGAGAAATGGGAGTCTCAATTATACCCAGATCATGGAAATAATTTGCCGAAGATTGGATATCATAATACCACATTGCTGTATGCAGGTCTTTCAGTTGTTTGAGATTAAGAATATTGAGAAAAATAAATAAAGTTTGGGTTTCTGAAAGATTTTGAAGCCTCACTGGGCGATGAACAAAAGTACCCAGGATTCTAACCGCCTTATTTTGAATTATTTGAAGAGGTTGGAGATGGACCATAAATGTGTTGAGGTATATTACAGGGCAATATTTAAAATATGATTCAATTAGAGAATGATATAAAATTTTAAGGATGGAAAAAGGAAATACATGTTTCATTCTGTGAAGACAACCTAAGTTATGGGCAAGTTTCAATTCAAATAATCAGAATGCTTACGGAAAGATAAAAGCTCATCAAGAATAATCCCAAGGTAACGAAATGAATTTACTCTTTTTATCATACTTTGATTTACAATTAACTCTTCAATGGTAATTTTATCTACTGCCCGCTGTGACCGCCCAAAAATCAGGAATTCAGTTTTTAGAAAAGTTCGGAGCCAGGTAGTTACATGCAAACCATTTATTCACAGAATTCATTTCAGTCACCATTTTCTCAGCCAACAAAGATGGGGTTTTAGCTTTTACTGTCACCGCCGTATGATCTGCAAAAATTACTGTTAAACTACTGTCTTGGGGTAAACACCTCGAATGGTCATTTATATAAATCAAAAATAGTAATGGCCCTAATACTGATCCCTGGGGGACTCCAATATCATCAATAACAATATGGCTTGACAGGTGCCCATTTACTTCTACCTGAATTTTTCGACCATGCAAGTAAGATTTTATTATATCTAGGCGTTTACCTCTAATACCTGCATTATTAATTTTCTTCAATAAAATTTCATGGTTTAGCGTATCAAATGCCTTTTTTATATCATAGAAAAGAGTAGATACATGATTTTCATCATTTAATGAATCATTAATCTCCAAAATTAGCGCTGTAATAGCTTGTTCAGTAGAATGACCCGCCCTGAATCCAAACTGATTTTTAGTAAATAAGTTCCTTTTATCAAAATACGAGACAATTCTTTTTTGAATAATTTTTTCAATAGCCTTAGATATAGGGGTAAGAATAGCTATTGGGCGAAAGTTACCTATATCTGTCTTATCACCTTTCTTATGAATTGGAATAACTCGTGCAGATTTCCACGCTTCTGGAAAGATCCCTGATGATATAGATGCATTTAAAATATGAAGCAACGGGACGTGGATTACACATGCAAGTTCTTTCAGAATATTTATGGAGAGCCCATCTAGACCCAGAGAATTACCACTCTTTAGATTCATAATTACTTTCTGGAACTCACCGAAAGTGACAGGCGCCAGGAACATACTGGAATTTTCGGATGGCGGGAGATATTCTTTATATGAATGAAATGGAGATTCGGGGGATTCCAGTTCAACGGTAGAACTAATATGAGAAAAATAATGACAAAAATATTATGCAGCAACATCCCTCCCCTTCAACTCAAAACCATTTTCATTTATGATCACTTCAGGGTGTGGATTCTTAATATTCTTTCCAATTTTTTCTTATTTAATTTCCATGTAGTCCGAGGTGAATCAGATTTTTTAAATGCATTTTCATAATAAATTTTTTCACTTGTTCTGAGAGTTTTAACTAGCAAATTTTTATAATTTCTGAATCGCTGTACATTATGAGCTGAGGGGTATTTCATTTTTATATTATACCGTCTATTTTTTTCCTTGATAGGTTTTAGAAGTGATGGACTTATCCAAGGTTGTTTGGGTGAGGTTCTTTTCCGGTGTGTAGTTTTAAATGGGCAATGAAGGTCCAAATTTTCATTCAAAATTTGATAAAATATATCTAAAGATATGTTGGGGTCATTCTCATTAATAACTTCACTCCATCCTACATCGCTAAGATTAGATTTCAATTCATTCATATTTACTTGTGAAAAGTTTCTCCTCTTCATATGATTTTCTTTATTGACTATCTTTTGCGCTTTGAAGTCAGACATTAAAATACAATGGTCAGACGTATTCTCCATAATCTCGAATGTAGCCTCACATGGATAAGAAGCAAAAATGTTATCAATCAGAGAAAAACAATAATGTGTTATACGTGTCGGAATAAAACATACTGGGTTCATACCATAAGAAAGGTTACATTCCAAAAAAAGTCCCCAAGGATTAAAAATCACATTCGAAGATTTGATATCACCCTTAACATATTTTCAAATTTATCAATAAAATCTGCCTTATTTGATGAGGGAGGACGATAAATTTTAGCAATTAAAAGTTTATCATTATTTGGTAGAAAACATTCAACAATACAGCTTTCGAAAATCATCTCCGTATTCAAAAATAAAAATTTTTCTTTCAGTCATGCCGGAATATAATTTTTAACCAGTATTGCTAAACCACCTTGCTTTTGTTGAGTTCTACTTACGTGAAAAAATTGGAAATCACTAATATTAATTTTTTTTGCCGAAATTTGATCTAAAAATGTTTCACAAACTCCAAAAATATCCGTACCAGATTCAAATAATTTTTTTAAATTGCATCTTGCCCGCTCCTCCATCTACGACAGTTCCAAAAAGATATTCTCCTCATATTTGGGTTTTTATGAACTATTTCATGAGAAAATAAATATTTATTTGGGGGGACTAAAAACGAATTTAAAATTTCATTATTATCATTGGCTAGGGGCGTTTGGAATACATTACTAAAAAGGGCTGAATTTCTTTCCAATTCCTCCAGCCTAGATGTAGGAATCTCGTGAACTTGACTAACCATTATCATGTACTGATCTTACATGATATTACAAACACTAAAACTCACACTAAATAAGTTCTTAATCATAATAATTTAACCCAAATACATCAAACCGCACAGAACCCACCACATTTTGTATTTCCCCCTAAATAAATATCGCACACCTATACTCACATTATTTAACAAAAATAATCCACTATCATATCAACACAATCAGTCTTAAAAAAAAATCATGTATCCATATTTGCGATTCAACCACCATGTTTCCTTTCAAGGTCAGTAATTAGAACGAAACCTTCACTAACTGTCAGTCGTTCATCCGGACCATCTCGCCGCTTGATAACTAGGCAGGGGGTACACCTTTCGACAACGAAGAGTCAATTCCAAAATCGTGCAATTTTAATTTCACATGAAGCAACCTCTTTCGAACTTCACGAACAGACTTCGGCGCATCATCCGTCAGATATATTTTCTCGAATCCTCCAATTTTTTTGTTTTTGAGTTTCTTGGCGTTCTTCAAAATCTCATTCCTGATTAACATCGATTGCAATTTAAATTTCAAAAATATGGTATTTTCCCTGAAATCCACCAGTTTACCTGGGTCTTGGGCTGGAAGATGGAAGCCTTCAATAACAAGTTTAGACAGTCATTCCCGTGCTCTTATTTCATCTTGAACTTTCACATTCCAAATCACTAAATGTTTATCATTTTCATTAGTTTCCAATTTCATCATAGTAAGTGACATACAGTCGATATGTGATTTAAGCGCTATATTTTCCTCCGCCAACACAGATATTTGATTTTTGAAGCTTGCCGTCTCAAATTCAACATTCTGAACATGCGGTATCAGCTGCGCCACTTCTTTATTCGATTCAGAAACAATTTCTTCCAATTTTTTTTACATTATCTTCAATTGCTTTGATGTTAGATTTTAATGATTCTAAGGTGGCAGTATTTCCTTTAACTGTTTCTAAAATCAAACTGATACTTTCTGCTAAAGACTTTATAGAAACTTCATCACCTTGACTCGTTGCCGTAGACGCAGACAAGTTTAGAGATTCTTCCATTTTCTTCTTTCTCTTTCCCATCCTTTAGAAACTTATTCAAATTCAAATATCAAAGTTCATAAGTTCAGCTCACAGCAGACTAATTTATCACGGTTAATATTAACTGTTCAACTAGACCAATTCATTCACTTGTAATAGGTCCTGGCGCGAAGAGCTCTTACTCGGTTGAATGCATTCAGGTAACTGAATGCATTTGTACAAGTCCTTTCTCCTTTCTATCGAACATAAAGCTTTTTCACTAATATACTTAGCTGCAGTTCTAGCTTTCTTCCCTAAGACAACTTCACAAATTATTTTTCTAAAATTATTCCAACTTTCATCCACATTACCAAATTTTAAACTCTAAAGTTTAGTATTCAACTGTTCCTGGAAAGTGTCTCTCAAATTCTTCTCCTGGAGTCTACCAACATCATAACTTCCCGGGAGGTAGTTACCCTTCCAATATTTCAGCTTTAAATTAACCCTTGACACTACTAGATAGTTAACATCAATAACGGCACTCCTATATACCCTAGTATCTTGTTTTGATCCTGCCAGTCTTCGGTTTACAATAACATAATCAATGGGGTTTGCTGTCTTACCAGCACGTGAATACCATGTTAACTTATGAGCCATTTTATGACCAAACACCGTATTGGTTATAACTAAATTGTTATACCTTCATTATCAAAACATACCGAGTAACTTGCAAATACACCAAAATGATTAGAAGTGTCACCTGTAAGAAAACCCGACATATAATTACAGACATATAATTTGAAAATTTGTTATCCAGACATTTCAAAGCACTGGTAAAGAATACGCGTTTTCCAAAGAGCCGGGTTAATATAGCCTATACAGTTGCCTACTGCAGTAGGCTATAAGGATTTTTTTTTATCCATTTTAGGGTGGTGAAAATTCAGCTGAGCCTCTGGATGAGACGAAATATTTCCAATCATGTTTTGACTATGAAGTAAAAGTTGTTAAAGGAAAACCAATCAGTTTTCCTGCTATGTTGAATGTTTACACAAGAGAAAAGGGAAATGACGAAGAATTACCTGAGCCCAGACATGGTATTTTAAATACTTCTGGTAAGTATCTGATTCCACTAAATAAAATGTGGTCGGGATTCATATAAAAGATGAGGCTTGTAGATGGCCCCTCCCCTCCAAAGAAAAATATGTCTTAAATCATTCTTTAAAAGAGAAACACGAGATAGAATTACTGGAGGTCAAACATAATAAATGCTTCTACTGTGTATCTTAGCACCGTTGTAAAGCAAAATGACGCTCATTTTGCCGTTCGACATAACATTTAAGACTAACTACTCCTGAGAACATTGACGCCCATTCCCTTTGAGGACAACTAGTCATTTTGACAACTTTCACCCTTTGGTGGCAAATATGTATATTCGCTTAAAAACACGTGTTTTACTACACGATGAAAAGTTTTTACTTGAAAGAAGACTTTTCTTTGTCTCCTTGATACTTATAAAAAAAAAGTTTTAGTTCAGTCAATGAAATGGAACTGATCGAGAAATTAACCTTAGCCATGCTGTTTAAAGAATGAATTTAAGTTAAGATAAAAAACTTTATCATGCTTTCTATATTACGTGCTTTCTATTCAGTCTCAGATTAAAAAAAAAAAAAACGGAAATGGGATTAATCGAGAAACTAATTTTTGCTATGCTGTTGAAAGAATGAATGTAAGCTAAGAGAAAAAAAGTTCAGCATGCTTTCTACATTACATGCTTTCTGTTCAGTCCCAGATTTCAGGAATTGGAAATGTAATTGATCGAGAAACTATTTTTTGCTATGCTGTTTCAAGAATGAATTTAACCTAAGAGAAATAACTTCATCATGCTTTATATAGTACATGCTTTCTATTCAGTCCCAGATTTTAAGAATCGAAAAGGAATTGATCGATAAACTAGTTTTAGCCATGCTGTTTAAAGAATGAATGTAAACTAACAGAGAAAAAAGTTCATCATGTTATTTACATTAAATTTTTTCTATTCAGTTCTAGATTTGGTGCTTTTTCGTTGCTGTACGGTTGGGATGGGTCTATTGTGCAGCGCCAAAACATGTAATAGAACCTTTGAGACGCCAACATAAAACCAGGGCTATGAACAATCTAGTGATGCGTTCAATAGATCTGACTGTAATTAGTTTTCAATGGAATAGGCGCTGATTAGTCGGAGCTTACGCCGTACGATCAGTTTCAACCAATCAGAGGCCTTTTCAGCTGACAGACATGTGAAAAGTAGTTGCATTAAGCACTGTAGTACGCGGGGCAAATATTTTATCGAAATAAAGGGAGATTTGTAGAAGCCTACATACGACTTTTTTTCCTCTTGTCTTTTCGTTATTTTTGGCTGCATTCTTGGTACTTTGCAGACACTGTGTACGTTCCAATCAGTATTAATAAGTACAAATTGTATGCTATTATTAAAAATACTTGGCTGACAGTGGTGGTATTTCTCTCCCTTTATGAGCAACCTTTGCACATATTGACGTTCATGTCACTCTATGGTGACATAAGTGAGTATTTTTGGAATATAATTTTAATTCGTTAAAATTTCGTTCATGTCACTCTATGTCACTCTTTGCGTTCATGTCACTCTATGGTGACATAAGTGAGTATTTTTGGAATATAATTTTAATTCGTTAAAATTTCGTTAAGTCTCTAATCATTTCACTGAAAATATTAGATTTCTTCTTTTTTCTATTTCTATTCTGTAAAGAGTAGAAATACATTTATGGCCGAAAAGTCAAGCTGTACACAGATCACAAGCCTTTGGAAGCCCTTCTGTCAGAGCCTTTGTCTCAGGCACCACCAGGGCTGCAAAGGATGATGCTTCAGATACAGCCGTACGATTTGGAGGTTCACTACATTAGAGGCAAAGATATCCCAGTAGCTGATGCCCTGTCAAGGCTGCACACATCTGAAGAAAACGACGATTTTCAAAATGAGATCGAATTTCATGTAAACTCGTTTGTTAAGCACATACCTGTTAGTGATACAAAAATGGAGCAAATCCGAAAAGAAAATCAGCGAGATCCAGTCATGCAAACCCTCATCAAAGTGATCCAGGAAGAGGTGGCCTCGTCGTCAGAAAGTCTTGTCCAAGACATGTTATCCCATACTGGAATTTCAGAGAAGAGCTAGCGGTTGTCGATGGCATCATCTTGAAGTCTGACCGAATTGTCATTCCTTTAGCCATCCAGCCAAACATTCTCCAGCAACTGCATGCATCCCACATGGGCATGGAAAAAACCAAACAGGGAGCGCGAACTGTGGTTTTCTGGCCTCGAATGAACCATGAAATAGAAGAGTTTGTAAAGAGCTGCGAATCGTGTGGGAAATATGCACCAAACAACCCCAGAGAGTCTTTGCTTTCTACTCCATTACCCCAAGGCCCATGGGAAACTATCGGTGTAGACCTTTGTCAATTGAAGGGCAGAAACTACCTCATTACCAGTGACTACTATAGCCGGTTCATCGAGATTGACAAGTTGAACTGCACAACTTCGTCGGAAATCATCACCAAACTCAAGTCACATTTTGCTAGATACGGCATACCGTTGAAGATTAGGTCAGACAATGGGCCACAGTTCTCATCCAGTGAGTTCCTTAGTTTTCTGCAACTGTACGACATCCAGCTCTGTACATCAAGCCCAAACTTCCCAAAATCGAATGGACATATAGAAAAGGCAGTAGACATTGCAAAAAGAATCATGCAGAAAGCAGTTGACTCCAATTCGGATCCTTATCTTGGTCTCCTTGAGTACAGGAGTACTTCAATCAGTGGATCTGCATCACCGGCTCAACTGCTCATGAGCAGGACTCCGAGGTCGATTCTACCAACTATCCAGCTGCGTCCCAAGGTAATAAATAGAAAAGAGATCATCAAGGTTCATGAAAGAAATCAGTGTAGGCAGAAAACCCACTATGACCGGCATGTGAAAGACTTAGCTATGCTGAGTCCAAACGAAACAGTTTGGATGAAACTGTCAAAAGAAGATAAGCATTGGAAGAAAGGGATAGTTCTGTCAATGCCAGAGCCAAGATCTTACCTAGTACAAACGGAAAATGGAAATACTTACAGACGAAATCGCGTGCATTTGAAGCCTAGATTCACTGCGCCGGGGAAACCAAAATTAACATTCCACACGAACTTGTAGACTCAGATGAGAGCCAGTCCATTGCGCCGGGTCCATTACTTGAGGATACTGAGTCCCCTGAAAAACTAGACGCTACCAATCCGACTATTGCTACTCCACCAAGGTTTAGAGTTGATGAAAATGCTGATGTTCCAGCCATACCGTTTGCAACTCCGAATCCGGTTCCAGTGAACAGTAATAGGAATTCTAATACAAACGGGACTATTTGGGCCACGCGTGTCAAGATATGGAAGGCCCATAAAACCAAGACAGATTTTCGATCTGTGAATAACTAAATGGAACTATGGTTATTTACGATAGTGATTATGATGCTTCAGAAGAGGTTTTTTTTTTTTTTTGTTATTTGTTTTTTATTTATTTTGTATGTGAAGGAAGATGTTGTATGATTACCTTTGTTATGATATGCTTGTGCCGCCTGTAATGCTCTCGTTGAATTTGCTTGCTGTGTGCTTATGCTTGTTGTTTTGTGTTGCAGGTCGGTTGGCTTCAATAAACTGATTTAAACAAACGTCTCTCATTGAACGCAACGGATACTAGATAAGATTTATTCAAGATGAATCACATACAATAATAGAATTTATTCACAAATATAATTTGGAATCGAAATACTCTTATTTCCTCTCAAAAGGTTCCATGGCCAGGGATACAAGGGGGATAAAAAATACAATATAAGTAAAGACCACTATTTCGGAAAATCAATTGTTCACTTTGATGGCAGCACGGGGTCCCTTCAAGCGCGGGGCCCGATTGGGCCGAATCGCTCCAATTGCCCTGTATCTTGTATCAATCGCCCTGTATCCCTGTATACGGCTCGTAACGGGGTTTCTAGATTTCTTTCAAAGGTCAAATAGATTGAAGCACCGCCTGTCGTGCATCGACCTTGATAAAGATTATGTTGAAAAGTTGTTATAGAAAAGGAATTCTAATAGAAAAATTAATAAAAAATAAAAGGAAACTCTGCGTATTTTTGAATGTCTCTTGTATATTTAATATACTATTAGCTCATTGTAGTTTTTAATATAAACAAGGTAACACACCATAAATTGTTTTAATAGCAGTTTAATTATAGCATTTAAACGCATCGCTCATGTAATATATTCTAATCCAGCAACATTTAATGCGTATGTTTAAGGTAAAACATGATAATAGACAATTTAATAGTGTACTAGTTTAATATGTAATAAGTCGTTTTAGTAACGGCGTTTTAGTAATAATAAATTTTTAAACGGTCTCATCTCTAAATTTTTCCCAAATCCTTGAAATTTAGGATTGCTGGTAGAAAGGAATGTACTTAAAAAAAAATTGCTCACGAAAATTCATTAAAGCTATAGTTTTAGATTGAAAGAGTGCTTTGTAGTTTTTGATTCTTTAATTCTAAAATAAAAGATGATAAAATACCTGAAAGCCTCTTTTTTCCATAATATGCCAAATATTCATTATTTTGGGTGGCTAACAAATACTGTAGAAAAATCTATTGGAAGATGCACGCATGTAAACAATAGCTCTTTGTATGACAAGAACGAGTTTTGTATTCATACAAGGGGCAAACGGGTCAATGTTTTCTCTTTTTTCTGCTTTATTTTGAGAGGTGAAAACGATCTTTTTTTCCCAAAAAATTTGCTCATTTAATTCCAGAAATTCATTATTTACCCATTTGTTCATATAAAATATATCTGTTCTTGTTAAAAATGACTTTTTTCTTCGTGGAAGCTACGAATTAATCTAGGTGCTATTTATTGGTATTAATTCCGATTACATATCAGTGTTTGTCATAGTTTTACAGTATTTTTGCAGTATCGTATTTTGTATTTTTGAGTTTGGTATTTTCACAAAATAGTTTTTTTTTTGTCAGCATTGGCGCCTTCTTTATCGGCATTACTGCTTTTGGTTGGCATTTCAAAGAAAAGACGCTCGACAATCACAAAAACTAGCTCTGTGTAGTATATTATAATTATATGTGTCTGTAACCTTCATATATTTTATAGGCTACTACTGCATGGACGGAGCATCAATATTACCTGTTCTTGCCCTTGGAATTAACCCTGGTCAATCGGTTCTTGATATGTGCAGCGCTCCTGGTGGAAAGATGTACGTCATGTTACAGACAATGCACCCCTCCCTAATTATCGCGAATGATGCAAGCATGACAAGGGTGAGACGAATACGTAATGTGCTGAGATCGTTTGTTGGTAATTTAGAAGAGAACCTCTCAACTAAAGTAATGACGTCCGCTATCAAAGCTGAACATTGGATTGAACTTGATGCGTTTGATAAAGTACATATTTTTTGGTTTACTTGTTATTTTTACTTGGTTTTCTAATTTGTTTTAGCGAGACACGGAATTAGTTTCTGGATCTAAAATTAAAGAACCGTGGAATTAGTTAAGCTCGAGTTACTCCTTAAGGAGTAATGTTTGTATAATGACCCAGCCCCCTCTCATTAAGAAATTTACAAATCACAACTAGGTTATTCTCAGTATTTCCGATTTTCCCTTGGCAAATTTTGTGACTTGACTTAGCTTGACTGACTTAACCTGTCAAGGGTTCGGCATAGAGAATGTTGAGACCAGGTGCCTCCAGGTTGACCTATCGCTTGCCAGGCTCGCAGCTTCTTCCACCGGGATGTGGGCTTGGGCGAGGGATTCATCGACTTTGTCTTTCCACCTAATGGGGGGGGGGCGTCCTCTGGTTCGGTTCCATCAGTGTAGGGAAAATTTTGTGAGGGCGCACCTTTTCCCTTTTGAAAGTTAAACTAAAGTGTAAAGATCTTTGAGAGGGCAGCAGATTCCGTCATTTGAAATAGCATCGAACGGACACGAATTAGATATAAAAAAGTTTTTCAAGTGAAAGTAAACGATGGTATTGAAACTTGATATGAACAAAAATACCAATATATAAAGGTGTTGCTGTCCGCCTCTAACCTTTTAAGCTAATTGCTCCTCTGTCAATTAAATGTGGTGACCAAGATATTGAACAACTTGTCCGGTTCAAATACTAGGAAGTATCATCGAGAATGCTGGCTTGGCAGTGAAATAAGTACTCACCCGAATAAGAGAGGTAAATGGTGCCTTCAACAAAATATGTCAAGTATGGAGGTCTCAGAATTTTCTTCTGCACCTAAAGCTATGCCTTTTATGGCGCATGATATGCCAATGCTACTTTACGCAGCTGAAACATGGCACATGAATCAAGAACAAGAGAGGAGAGCTCTGGCTTTTGAAAACTCGTGCCATCACAGAAGATTGAAAACTGGTAACAGAACACGACAAAATAGTCCATCCTTGAAATGACGACACAACCTCTTTTGACCGACATCATTGGAGTTGCAAGGTGGAGATGTTCAGGATATAGCCTCCGTATGTATTACGATAGACTCCCAAAAGCTTTTTTACACTGACAACCAGGAAATCTTAGCCGGGGAAGACACAGAAACACACAGCGCCAGAATTACCAGAGGGTTCTACGCAACCTGCACGTCTCGTTCAACCAGAATGGGAGGAAATCACTGCAGCAGCAAACCTCAGGGAGGATTGGCAGCTCCTCTGTGATGCCCTGGGTGCTTCAGGAGGCACAGGCGTAACTAAGTTCTAAGGCAGTGGTTGGTAAAGTGTGGCTCCGGAGCCGCATGTGGCTCTTTGGTCACTTAAGTGTGGCTCTGGCCCAAATATCCATGGAAGGCGCAATAATATTTTCATTAAAAAAAAACTTGGTAAGAAAAAAACGCATCTTATTTTAATAAACTGAATTCTTCTATGAATTGAGAACATAATTTCTATGTTCTTAATAATTTTTTGTTGAAGTATAATTTTTGTTGAAGTTAAAAGATTTTAAGAAAAAGCAGATATTCTGAAAACAATTAAAGAGTTATCATTATTTTCCAAAATCATTAAATATAGAACAAGTAAAATTTGTTCGAATGTACACACACAGCATATCGAAGATCTGAAATTGGTTTCGGCTTTATCAATAGCAGCTGATAAGTCTTGTGACATGAATGATACAGCACAAGTTTCGCTTTTTGCAAGATTTATGTCTCATTCAGGCCCTAAAGAAGAACTTTTAGGATAATTACTACTCAAAGGTCAGACCCGTGAAAAGATTTAGCAAGTGCTGTAATTGAGTGTATGGATAAACATCATATTCCCTTTGATAAAATCGATTTCAACTGATGGGACCAAAAGTTGACCGACCTTAGAAAAAGGGTTTGTTGCTATTTCGGAAGAAAAAATTAATCACGAAATCCTTGTTCACAGTTGTATCATTCATCAAGAAGCGCGCAAACATTTCCAGAAGAAATATGTAAATTTATAGAATTAGTGATTACCATTATCAACTCCATTTTAGCTAAAACTCTTAATCATCGCCGATTCAAAGAATTTTTATTTGAAATGGAAAGTGAGCACGCTGAAATTCTTTTTCATAACAATTTACGTTGGTTATCAAGAGGGGACGATTTAGAACGTTTTGCGTCCCTTTTTCCAAAAATTAACGGATTTCTCCTTGAGAAGGGCGCTCACTATCCAGAATTAAAACACGATCAGTAGATCCAAAACTTTTATGTGATGGTTGGTGTTACATCTCGTCTAAATCGGCTTAATCGTAACTAGAAGAGAAAGAAAAATTAAGTTTTTCGATGTTAGAAGAAGCAATACATTCGAAAAAAAACATCGATTTTTGTTCA
>NC_142795.1:63941108-63968570 GCF_049724085.1 Artemia sp. Qi Xiang Cuo | reverse complement strand
GTAGGTTTCCTATAATTTTAAATCGCTTGGATATCTCGGATTTTAAAGTTTTGGTGCCACACAGTTTTTGGGCCCCAAAATGGCAGAAAACTCCTCTCTCCTAAGGCTAAACCTTTTTGATAAGTAAATGGGCACAATAACTTTTAATTTGCATTTGAATGAGCCATCCTCCGATTTTCAGGACCTGTGGATCGATATAGCAGAAAACCAATGAGCCCGCATCCTTGATCTTTCTTCTGGAAAAGTGCAAAATTCTACAGTTTCTTAGATAGGAGCTTAAAAACTCTTATAAAAGTGTCATGTGATATGCTGAATCTTATGGTGCGACTTTCATCGAGATCATTTGCTTTTCAGGGATGTGTTCTCCCTTTTTCAAAAATCAAGTTAATTGCTCAGGCTCTTTTGACTTGTCACGTTAGTTAATACTAACGTGAATTTTATATATTTTAAACCGGTATAAATCAGTCGGTTCTTTTTCTGTATTAATTGTTATCAAAACTCCCTTTTTTAGAAATTTGGTTACTATTAGTCTTTGTTGCTCCTTAAATACAGATATTACCACGAACTATTTGACTACGAGCTGCTTGAACAAATGATATCTTAAGTGCAAAGAAGGAGCTACTGCTCCCTCCTTAGCCCCCCGTTTGTACAGGAGTACAACGTTTGTTTAAAGGGGAGGAGGGCCCCCTCTGAAATAAAAAGACATAAAAGAGGCATAGAAATAGGAAAATGAGAAATACAGAGTTGAGAAATTCGGGTGAAAAGGCACACTTTTTTAGTCTTAAAGCCCACCTGCACAAACATACACCAGCCCTCCTCCAAAACGACTGATGCAAAATTACGCACCTTTGTACTTAGTAAAATGAAGTTTTAAAACAAATTTCTGTAATAGCCCTTTATTTTTCATTGACTACGTGCACCTCTACGCCTCTAGCAACGAATGCGCCACCGCCCAACATTACTGTCTCTGAAAGTGGAATTTCACTTGAAAAACTGATTACTTTTCTAATTTATGTTCTTTTTTAATAGCCTACAGAGTGTTACTCTAAATGTAAAAAAAGCTAACGTTGCCACAAAAATGACTTTTTAAAAATCAAAATTTAACTTTTCCACAGCAATGTTTCTAGAAAAAGAGCTCACTCATTTAGTGTATTTTCAACTCGAAATGAAATGCAATTATTCAAAATAAACGATTATTTTCACGATAAGAGTGAACCTTTGCCCCCAAAGGCCTCATACTAAAATCCTAAGCCCCTTTCTGAAGGAGTTTGTTTCTTACATATAAATCTATGCAAAATTATTCAATTCACGTGCTAAGAGATTTCAATAAACAACTTCAAAATTAGTACCTTTTGTATATTAAGAATCAGCGTGATTAATAAATTTTCTTTTCACTTGTATTGTAATAAGAACTTCTTTTGCCTTTTAAGATCCTGTTTCTATTAACCAGGGCCACTCTTTACTTACATTGTGTTATTACGAGTTATTTGATCCTAGGCTCTCTTCAATGTGAAGGAACCTTACGAATCCCTCTTTAAACTCTTTGTTTTGTTTTTTTCCTTTTTCTTAGATTCATGTTTAATATTCGTGAAACAACGCTTTGAGAATTAATACCATCCTGCAAAAGATTTACACCTTCAAGTACTTACCAGGAAGGAGGGGTGAGGGTCCTGAAATAACAAAAAGTAATTGTAGGCTCATAGTTTCCAAGGTTTTCAAGGCGAATTCCCTGAACAAATCTTTTTTACCGGGATGCTCCCAAAGACCCCAGTTGGGGAACAATGTCCCGGCGAAACGAGAAGCAGTGAAATATTGTATCAAACAGTTCGCGGTAACGAACTGTAAGTAAGGAGCGACCCAGCTCAATAGTAACCCAAACTCTAAAATATGGAATTTTGATACAAATAGATACATCAAAAGAATCAGATTTTAATGTTAATTTCAAATATATAAGTTTCATCAAGTTTAGTCTTACTCATCAATAGTTACGCGCCGGAGAAAATATGCCTGATTTTCAAAACAAGGGGAAAACACCCCCTACACGGATGCGTGTTTATTTGTTTGTTTGTTTAATTTTTTTCCCCAGGGGTGATCGTATTGACCAAGTGGTTCTAGAATATCGCAGGAGGGCTGATTCGAACGGAAATTAAAAGTTCTAGTGCCCTTTTTATATGACCGAAAAAATGGAGGGCAACTAGGCCCCCTCCCACGCTTATTTTCTTCCCGAAGTCACCCGATAAAAATTTTGAGATAGCCGTTGTGTTCAGCATGTTCGAAAAATATAAAAAATATGTCTTTGAGGATGACTTTATCTTCCACAGTCCCCGGGAGAAGGGCTGCAAGTTATGAACTTTGCCCAGTGTTTACATATAGCATTGGTTATTGGGAAGTATACAGACGTTTTCAGGGGGGATTTATTCTGGTAGGCAAGGGGGGGGGGGTCTGGGGTTACTCGAGAGGATCTTTCCATGGAGGAAAGCTCCATAACTTTTTATGGGGGAAGGGACATTGCTATGAAATGGGCGCGGGATTTCTCAGCATTATTTAAAAAACGATCAGAGAGTAAATAAAAAAAACAACACGTTTTTCAACTGACAGTAAGGAGCAGCATCAAAACTTAAAACAAACAGAAATTTTTACGTATATGGTTGGGTTTCCCCCCTAGTCAATACCTCGCTCTTTACGCTAAATTTCTTTAGTACTTTCATAAGAGCTATTTATTCTAATTAACGGCCTTTGTGATTAAGGGGTCATTTTTGAAGAATTGGAACAAAATTCGAACTTCAGCTTAAAGAGCGAGGCATTTACTAGAAAGCGAATCCCATAATATGTGTAATACATTATACGAATATAGAAGTTTGTTACGTAAGTTAATTCGTAAGTTACGTATATTTATTACTAATAAAAACGTCCGTAAATAAAATAAACAACTTCCGAGAAAGCCATTTAACCAAAAACAGTAAAATTAATATGCAAATTTCGTTTTAATTATTCATGTACGGTGAGCCAAAATCAAAACCTGCATTAGTTCAAAAAACGTTCAGAAATTAAATAAAAAAAACAAGTTTTTTTAACTGAAAGTAAGGAGCGACATTAAAACTTAAAACGAACAAAATTTATTCCATATATGAAAAGAATAATAAGGAAGGGCTGTCTCCTCCTCAATGCCTCACTCTTTATGCTAAAGCTTGACTCTTTCTCACAACTCTAGTTGTTAAAACAATAAAAACTTTAGCCTAAAGAGCGAGGCGTTGAGGAGGGGACAATCCTTTTTATATACGGAATAATTTCTAATCGTTTTAAGTTTTAATGTCACTCCTTACTTTCAGTGAAAAAAAGAACTTTTTTTTTATTTTATTTAATATAAATAGGAACGTGAGACATGTCTTAGATTCTCTTCGATGGCTTGGTATTTCTATTACTAATAGTCTTCCGAGCTTCCGCCAGCGCACAGTCTCAGATATTAATATGAAAGTTAAATTAGGATATGCTAAGATTGTTGCCAATAGAGGTAAATATAATAAACTCATGTTGGTCAAGCTCTACTCAACTTTTTGTGACCTTTCAATTCTTTTTGCTTCTGGAATTTTTCTCCTTCTGAAGAAAAATGAGTTAAAAAGAATCCGGATTAATTATTTTAGATATTGTAAATTTTTGTTGTTTCTTCCACCTTGGACCAAAAACCGGGTAGTAGGCTATTACTGAAAAACTGGAAGCACTACACAGAAAACTTTTAAATACTGCTTGTATCCGTTTTTCTCCGCACCATCACTTTATCAGTTTTTTTCAGTCGTAAGTTATTTTTTTTTATTTGTTTTTCTCTGTTTGGTCATTCTACATTTTTTAGTATTGTAAAAAGTGAGTAAAAATCAAATAATGATAATAGTAATAATGACAGCTTGTGTCCATATTTCTGCATATTACTGCTTATTAGCTTCTGCGAGTTGTGAGTTTTTTTCCTCTCTTCCTCTTTTCCCCCTCCTTTCATGTTATTTCTTTTTGTTTTAGTTTCTTTTAAATTGTTAGGTGTTACTCTGTAACTAGTAATCTTTGATTTATATATTGATTTGTGTTACATTTTATGTGTTTTTCCTCGTGATACTCCACGTATTGTACCTCTGTACAGTATGGGTTAGAAATAAATAATAATAATAATAATAATAATTACCATTTAAATCTCAGCAAAAAAACTGGTAACAATGTCAAGGTGGCACACTTGTGCCTCTATAAAGAGGCGACCCACCACAATGTTAAGCGATTTCCGGTCCTAGCGGTCGCAGAGAGACAGCGGTAGTTGCATTTTGTAGCCCAAGCTCAAACTAAGAAACTTGCAAAATTTCACCCCCCTCCGACTTTATCTTCATGGGTAAAAGTGGGCCGGAAGTTTCGACCCTCCGACCACAGACCCCCTTTAACGTTGTCCGATTGGGTTGAAATTAAGAGGTTAAGCTTTCCTAGGACCTGGGAGCTTATCCTCGAAATTTCAGCTCAATCCAATCACTCCTTCCCTGTTTTCCAAAAACCAAATATAGCCACTTAAAGTTCAAAATTTTTTTTTCTTCTTAGCCACGCCTTCAGGCCACAGTTGGCAACTGATCCGGGTGAATAAGGACTCATTCGAAGTAGAATTCGACCTGTTAGGGCCTTTTGATATTTTCAGACCGAAAAAATTATCCCCCGAATTTACATTTACGAAAAACCTTGTGTTCCTATAAGAGCCCGCTATAAGCGGGCTCTTATCGTTTTCCTATAAGAGCCTGCGAAAATGCAGGCTCGTTTTCCTATAAGAGCCCGCAAGCCCGCAAGTTGTCACATCATCTAACAGTTAGTCAAGTAATAATAAGAAATAAACTGTTTAAAAACGTGCAGAAATTTTTTGAAAAAAAACTACGTTTTCTAAAGAGTTAAAGAGGCTGAGTTACAAGGTCGAACCTTAAAACGTACAGGGATTAGGAGGCACAGTTGGGGGGCTACGACCCCCCAAACCCCCCGCTTTCGCAGCCTGTAAATAAATAAAAAGTTTTTTAAACTGAAAGTAAGGAGCGACATTAAATCTTAAAACGAACAGAAATTATTCCGTATATGAAAGGGGCTGTGCCCTCCTCAACGCCTCGCTCTTTACGCTAAATTTTGACTTTCTCACAACTCTTTTTTTAAACAAGAAAAACTTTAGCGTAAAGAGCGAGGCGTTGAGGAGGGCACAGCCCCTTTCATATACGGAATAATTTCTGTTCGTTTTAAGATTTAATGTCGCTCCTTACTTTCAGTTTAAAATACTTTTTTTTTACTTAAAGGCTGCGAAAGCGGGGGGTTTAGGAGGCGGCAGGCCCCCAACTGTTCCTCCTAATCCCTGTACGTTTTAAGGTTCGACCTTGTAACTCAGCCTCTTTAACTCTTTAGAAAACGTAGTTTTTTTTCAAATAATATTGATATGTGACCTTTATAACCTTCTATGTTACATACAATTCAACCTAACCTTCCTCTGTGTTTGTCTGAAAGCTCAAGGAAAATCAGGAAACTTGGCGAATGACAAACAAGAAAAAGAAATAATACAATTAAATGGCCGAGGGTAATATCAGCCAGTGGAGAAAAAAGAAGCGAAAAGGACAAATCAAATATTTCGGCAAGGTATTCAGAATGCGGGCAACCCCTTCATATACGGAATAGTTTCTGTGCGTTTGAGGAGGGGCTGTCCCCTCCTCAACGCCACGCTCTTTACGCTAAACCTTGACCCTTTCTCACAACTCTGTTTTTTAATTTAATTAAAAAAAAACTTTTTCGACAAAATAAGTTTTTAAAAGAAAAGCAAAGAACTCCATTAAACCAAAAATGAGCAAAAATAAAATCAAATAATCTACCAAGCGTGAAACTACCACAAATCAGCATCGATAAAAAAACGAAACCCAAAACGAACAGAAACTACAATAAATAACCGAGTCAAACTCAAAACGAGCAGAAATTAACCTAAGTTTGGCTCAAAACCCCCTATGCCTTCCCAAGGCCAGTACATAATTTGCACATTACTGAAAAAAATATAAATGTTTTTACTTTTATAACTTAAATAAATCTAATAATGTTAACATTTTGATTACTAAATATCAGTATATGTATATTAAACTGACAATGCACATTCATTTGTATTTTTTCAGTAAAGTGCAGATTATATTCTGGCCTTGGGAAGGCATAGGGGTTTTGAGCCCAACTTATGTTAATTTCCGCTCGTTTTGAGTTTGACTCGGTTATTTACAGTAATTTCTGTTCGTTTTGGATTTCATTTATTTATCGATGCTGATTTGTGGTAATTTCACGCTTGGTAGATTATTTGATCTTTACTTTTCTTTACTGAGTTTCTTTTTCTGAGTTCTTTACTTTTCTTTGAAAAACCTATTTTGAGGAAAAAGTTTTTTTTAATTAATTTCTGATCGTTTTATATTGACATAGGTCTTTTCAGGAAAAAATAAAATAATACTTTAAACCTTTTCGTTTTTTTTAAGACTTTATAGTTTGGCCTGCTATTTGTCTGCTGGAGAAAAAATTTTCAGCAATTTTTAACAACATAAACCCTTTTAAAAATCTGGACACAAATAGTAGTGTTTAATTCAGTTTCATATCTCCTCTAGTTGACCTGAAATGGAAATCTTCATACCATTCGCAAAAAAATCTGTTTACTTACTTTGATAGCTTGGATACACTTACGCTATTTTGGTTTGGTTAAATTTTAAGAGCAGAAGTAGCCCCCTAAAATTTGAACATAATACCCTCAGTCGTTCTTGGGATACTGCTGAGATCCCTTGTTGGGAATTAGCAATAACACAGTGCATTTTGATTTAATCTTAAGGCAACATTTAGTTTTTTATAATAAAGGCAAATGGGAGGGTGGGTATGGAAGGGGGATTAGTTGCCCTCCAATCACTTTCGACTATTAAAAAGGGCATCAGCCATTTCTATTTTCAATCAAATAAGCCCTTTTCGGGCTTATTTGATTAAGGTCTCCTACGACAACTCCTTCGATATGAAGTGCCCTGGTCTAAACAACAACAACAAAATAAAAATCATACATTATACCCACGTTGATCTTTACTATATAAATTTCAAGCCTTCCAATCACTTTCGACTATTAAAAAGGGCACTAGCCCTGTTGATTTCCAATCAAATGAGCCCTTTTTGAGATTTTACGTCAACCCTTTTTATAAACACCTTATATGCCCCCAGGGCATAACCCTTACCCTAAGGGCTGTGAGGGTGGTTGTCATCCTCTAAGACATAATTTCCAGAACTTTCAACTACATTAAACAAAATGGTTATCTCAAAATTTTATTTGGATGTGTTTGGGAAAATGGTAGGCGTGAGAGGGGTGTTAGTCGCTCTCCCATCACTTTCAACTATTAAAAAAGGCACTAGCCCTTTCAAATTCCAATTAAATGAGCCCTATTGCAGTTTCTAAGACAAGGCTTTCTATAAGAAACGTTATATTCTCCCAGGGCATAACTCAAACCCCTTGCCCTGAGGGCTGGGGGGAGGGGCTGTCATCCTCTAAGACCTAATTTCCAGAACTTTCTACTGCTTTGAACAAAATGGCTATCTGAAAATTTTGATTGGATGTGTTTAGGGGAATGGTGCGCGTGAGAGAGTGGTTAGTTACCCTCCAATCGCTTTCGACTATTAAAAAGGGCACTAGCCCTCTCAATTCCCAATTGAGTGAGCCCCTTTTTAAGTTTTTACGACAACTCTATCTATAAAAACCTTATATGCCCCCAGGGCATAACTTATAACCTTTGGCCTGGGGGCTCTGGGGGGTTTTTCATCCTTAAATACATAATTTCCAGAACTTTCAACTACGTTGAACAAAATGGCTATCTCTAAACTTTGATTGGACGTGTTTGGGGAAATAGTGGGCGTGAGAGGGAGGTTAGTTGCCCTTCAATCACTTTCGACTATTAAAAGGGCACTAGTCGTTTCAATTTCCAATTAAATGAGCCCTTTTGATGTTTGTACCACATCGCCTTCTATAAAAATTTACATGCCCCCAGGGCATGACTTACAACCCTTGCCCTGAGGGTTGTGGGGGTGGGGAGGGGTTGTCATGCTTAAAGACCTAATTTCCAAAACTTTCAATTACGTTGAATAAAATAGCTATCTAAAAAATTTGATTGGATGTGTTTGGGGAAAAGGTGGACGTGAGAGGGGGGATAGTTGCCCTCAAATCACTTTAGACTATTAAAAAGGGCAATAGCCCTTTGAATTTCCAATCGAAAGAGTTCTTTTTCAAGTTTCTACGACAAAGACTTCAATAAAAGCTTTTATGCTCCAGAGTATAACTTATTACCCTTACCCTGAAGACAGTGGGGGGAGAGTCCCGCTCAAAGGTACAATTTCCTTAACTTTAAACTGCGGGAAACAAAATGGCTATCTAAAAACTTTGATTGGATGTGTTTGGGGAAAAGGTGGGCGTGAGAAGGGGGTTAGTTGCCCTCAAATCACTTTCGACTATTAATAAGGGCTCTAGCCCTTTGAATTTCCAATCGAATGAGCTCTGTTTCATGTTTCTATGACAAAGATTTCAATAACAACCTTATATGCCCCCAGGTCATAACTCATAACCCTTGCCCTGAAGACTCTGGGGGTAGTGTCCTGCTCAAAGGTATAGTTTCCTGAACTTGAATCGTGGAACAAAAAGGCTATCTCAAAATTTTGATTGGATATTTTTAGGGAAATGGTGGGCGTGGAAGTGGTGTTAATTGCCATCCAAACACTTTCGACTATTAAAAAGGGCACTAGCCATTTCAATTTCAAATCGAATGAGCCCTTTTTGATGTTGCTACGACAACGCGTTCTATAAAAACATTATATGCCCCCCGGTCATAACTTACAACGCTTGTCTTGAGGGCTGTGGGGGAGTGTCCTCCTCAAATACATAATTTCTATCTGGAAATCAACTACACTGAACAAAATGGCTATCTAAAAATTTTGATTGGATGTGTTTGGGGAAAAGGTGGGTGTGAGAGGGGGGCTAGTTGCCCTCAAATCGCTTTCGACTATTAAAAAGGGCAGTAGACCTTTGAATATCCGATCGACTGAGCCCTTTTTGAAGTTTCTACGACAAAGATTTCAATAAAAACTTATGTGCCCCCAGGGCATAACTTATAATCCTTGCCCTGAAGACTCTGGGGGGAGTGTCCTGCTCAAAGGTATAATTTCCTGAACTTTAAACTGCGGGGAACAAAATGGCTATCTCAAAATTTTGATTGGATATGTTCGGGGAAATGGTGGGCGTTGAAGGGGTGTTAGTTGCCTTCCAATTACTGTCAACTATTAAAAAGGGCACTAGCCATTTCAATTTCCAATCGAATGAGCCCTATTTGAAGCTTTTATGACAACGCGTTCTACAAAAGCCTTATATGCCCCCAGGGCATAACTTAAAACCCTGAGACCCATAACTTGCCCTGAGACCTATGAAGGGGTTATCATCCTCAAAGACCTAATTTGCAGAGCTTAAGACTAGGTTGAATAAAATGGTTATCTAAAATTTTTGATTGGATTTGTTTGGGGGAATTATGGGCGGGCGGGGGGGCCTAGTTGCCCTCCAATCATTTTCGACTAATAAAAAGGGCACTAGTCCTTTGAATTTCCAATAAAATGAGCCTTTTTTGAAGTTTCAACTACAACGCCTTCTATAAAAACCTTATATGCCCCCAAGGCATAACTTACAACCCTTGCCCTGAAGGCTGTGGGGGAATGCCCTCCTCAAAAACATAATTTCTATCTGGAAATCAACTACTCTGAACAAAATGACTATCTCAATATTTTGATTGGATGTTTTTCATGAAATTGTGGGCGTGGAAGGGGCGTTAGTTGCCTTACGTTCACTTTCGACTGTTAAAAAGGGCACAAGCCATTAAAATTTCCAATTGAATGAGCCCTTTTTGAAGTTTCTACGACAATTTCGTCCATACGAAGTGCCCTGCTCTAAAGGAAAAAAATAATAAATGATACATTGTGCAAACACCGTTCTTATGTGCCCTCAGGGCATAACTTAAAACCCTTGCCCTGACGATTCTGGGGGAGTTTCCTCCTCAAAAACATATTTTCTATCCGGAAATCAACTACGTTGAACAAAATGGCTATCTCAAAATTTTGATTGGATGTGTTTGGGGGAATGATGGGCGTGGGGGGGGGGGCTAGTTGCCCTCCAATCACTTTTGACAATTAAAAAGGGCACTAGCCCTTTGAATTTCCAATCGAATGAACCTTTTTTGAAGTTTTTGCGACAACACCTTCTATAAAAACCTTATATGCCCCCAGGACATAACCTACAACCCTTGCCCTGAGGGCTCTGGGGGAGTGTCCTCCTCAAAAACATAATTTATATCTGAAAATCAACTACGCTGAACAAAATGGCTGTCTCAAAATTTTTATTGGATGTGTTTCGGGAAATGGTGGGCGTGTGCCCTCCGGGCATAACTTAAAACCCTTGCCCCGAGGGTTGTGGGGGAGTGTACTCCCTGAAAACATATTTTCCATCTGGAATTCAACTACGCTGAACAAAATGGCTATCTCAAAATTTTGATTGGATGTGTTTGGGGGAAGGATGGGCGTGGGGGGGGGGCTAGTTGCCCTCCAATCAGTTTCGACTATTAAAAAGGGCACTAGCCACTCCAATTTCCAATCGAAAGAGCCCTTTTCGAAGTTTCTACCACAACTTCTTCGATACGAATTGCCCGGGTATGGAGTAAAAAAAATATTGTGCCCTCATTTTTCTTTACTTAGGCAGTGCTATCGCGCTGCCTATGATTAGCACTAACACAGTTCATTTTGATTTAATCTTAAGGCAAAATTTAGTTTTTAAACATAATGGGCAAATAGGAGGATGGCCGTGGGAGGGGGATTATCTGTCCTGCAATCACTTTCGACTATGAAAAATGGCATCAGTCTTTACTATTTTCAATCGAATGAGCCCTATTCGAAGTTCCTATGACAACTCCTTCGACACGAAGTGCCCTGGTTTAAACAACAACAACAACAACAAAAAATAATAAATTATACCCACATCGATCTTTAATATAAAAATATCAAGCCTTCCAATCACTTTCGACTATTAAAAAGGGCACTAGGCATTTCGATTTCCAATCGAATGAGCCCTTCTTGAGTTTCTACGACAACGCTTTCTATAAGCACCTTATATGCCCCCAGGGCATAAATTACAACCTTTACCTTAAGGGCTGTTAGGGTGGTTGTCATCCTCTAAGACATAATTTCCAGTGCTCTCAACTACGTTAAACAAAATGGCTATCTTAGAATTTTCATTGGATGTGTTTGGGGAAATTGTGGGCGTGAGAGGGGTGTTAGTCGCTCTCCAATCACTTTAAACTATTGAAAAGGGCACTAGCTTTTTCAATTTCCAATCAAATGAGGCCTTTTGAAGTTTCTACGACAACGCTTTCAATAAAAACCTTTTATGCCCCCAGGGCATAACTTACAACCCATGCCCTGAGGGCTGGAGGGGGGGGGGGTTGTCATCCTCAAAGACCTAATTTCCAGAACTTTCAACTACGTTGAAGAAAATGGCTATCTGAAAATTTTGATTGGATGTGTTCGGAGGAATGGTGGGCGTGAGAGGGGGGTTAATTACTCTCCAATTATTGTCGACTATTGAAAAGGGCACTAGCCCCTTCAATAACCAATTTAATTAGCCTCTTTTTAAGTTTTTTACAACAAATCGTACTTCTTAAACCATGAATGCCCCCAGTGTGGAGTCGGCAACTTTGGTACTGTAAACTCTGGGGGGTTCGACATCATAGATAAAACGGTAACCCAACATATAAACTACTTTTAGCGAAAAGGCTCCCTCACTAACGGGCGTGTACATGGTTGGAGAACAGGTGGGGGTGAGAGGGGGGTTAATTACTCTCCACTCACTTTCGACTGTTAAAAAGGACGATTTTAATTTCCATTCAAATACGCCCTTTTTGAAATATCTACAACAACTTTCTATATAAACGTTTTATGCCCCTAGGGTATAACTTACAACCCTTGCACTGAGGGCTCTGAGGGGGCTATCTTCCTAAAAGACCTACTTTCCAGAACTTTCAACTACGTTGAACTAAATGGATATTTCAAAATTTTGATTGGATGTGCTTGGGGAAATGGTGGGCGTGAGAGGGGGTTAGTTACATTTCAATCACTATCGACTATTAAAAAGGGCACTATTCCTTTCAGTTTCCAATTGAATGAGCCCTTTTTGAAGTTTCTACAGTATCGCTTTCCAGAACCTCATATGCCCCCAGGACGAAACTTACAACCCTTGCCCTGAGGGCTGTGGGGGGAGGGGTTGTTATCCTTAAAGACCTAATTTCTAAAACGTTCAACTACGTTGAATAAAATGAAAATCTAAAAATTTTAATTGGATGTGTTTGGGGAAAAGGTGGGCGTGAGAGGGGGGTTAGTTGCTCTTAAACCACGAATGAGCCCTTTTTCAACTTTCTACGAAAAAACATTTCAATAAAAATCTATTTATGCCCCCAGGGCATAACTTATAACCCTTGCCCTGGAGACTGTGGGGGGAGCGTCCCGCTTAAAGGTATAATTTCCTGAACTTTAAACTGCTTGGAACAAAATTGCTATCTCAAAATTTTGATTGGATGTGTTTGGGGAAATGGTGGGCGTGGAAGGGGTGCTAGTTGCCTTCCAATCACTTTCGACTATTAAAAAGGCCACTAGCCATTTCAATTTTCAATCGAATGAGCCCTTCTTGAAGTTTCTACGACAACGCGTTCTATAAAAACCTCATATGCCCCCAGTGCATAACATACAACCCTTGCCCTGAGGGCTGTGGGGGGTTGTCATCCTCAAAGACCTAATTTCCAGAACTTAAAACTACGTTGAATAAAACGACTATCTCAAAATTTTTATTCGATGTGTTTGGGAAAAAGGTGGGCGTGAATGGGGGGTTAGTTGCCCTCCAATCACTTTCGACTATTTAAAATTGCACTACTTTGAATTTCCAATCGAATGAGCCCTTTTTGAAGTTTCTTTGACAGCTCTTTCTATAAGAATTTTATATGCCCCCAGGGCATAACTTACAACCCTTGCCCTGAGGGTTGTGGTGGAGTGTCCTCCTCAAAAACATAATTTCTATCTGGAAATTAACTACGCTGAAAAAATGGCTATCTCAAAATTTTGATTGAATGTGTTTCGGAAAATGGTGGGTTTGGAAGTGGTGTCAGTTGCCTTCCAATCACTTTTGACTATTAAAATGGGCACCAGCCATTCCAATTTCCAATCGAATGAGTCTTTTTCAAAGTTTCTACGTCAACTTCTTCGATACGAAGTGCCCTGATCTAAAAGAAAACAAAAATAAATAGTACATTCTGCCAACATCGTTCTTATACGCCCCCAGGGCATAACTTAAAACTCTTGCCCTGAGGGTTGTGGGGGAATGTCCTTCTCAAAACATATTTTCTATCTTTAAATTAACTACGCTGAACAAAATGGCTATCTCAAAATTTTGATTCGATGTGTTTTTGGAAATGTTGGGCGTGGAAGAGGTGTTAGTTGCCTTCCAATCACTTTCGACTATTAAAAAGGGCACTAGCCACTCCAATTTCCAATCGAATGAGCCATTTTCGATGTTTCTACGACAACTCCTTCGATACGAAGTGCCCTGGTATGGAAGAAAACAAAAAATATTAATAGTACACTGTGCCAACACCTTTCTTTACTTAGGAAGCGTGATTGCGCTGCCTATGAAACAATAATAAACTTTAGTGTAAAGAGCAAGGCGTTGAGGAGGGGACAGCCCCTTTTATGTACGAAATAATTTCTGTTCGTTTTAAGTTTTAATGTCGCTCCTTACTTTAAGTTCAGAAAAAAACTTTATTTTACTTTATTTAATATAAATAGGAGCGTGAGACATATTACCATTTAAATCCCAGCAAAAAAACTGGCAACAATGCATTGATATATGACCTTTATAACCTTTTATGTTACATAGAATTCAACCTCCAAACCTTCCTCTGTGTTTATCTGATAGCTCAAGGAAACATAGGAAACTTGGCGTATGACAAACAAGAAAAATAAACGATATGATTCAATAGCCTAGAAAATAATGGTAATATTAGCCAGTGGACAAAAAAGAAGCGAAAAGGAAAAACCCAATATTTCGGCAAAGTATTCAGAATGGGGGCAACCCCTTCATATACGGAACTATTTCTGTGCGTTTTGAGCTTTAATGATGCTCCTTACTTTCAGCTGAATAAACCTGTTTTTTTTATTTAATTTCTGATCTTTTTTCAAATGATGCCGGTAAATCTGGCTTACCATCTATGACCCCCCCCCCACTCACCGTAAACTCCTCCGTGGAAAGTTTCTCCCAAGAAAAATACAACCACCCTAAAGTTTCTTCCAGACTTGCCATCCTCGCTGAAATCCCCCTCCCCTTCCATATCAAAAATTCCACTTTCTAGAGTTTCGATTACTACTAAGTCGTGTCAATTCCTACTTACTGTTTGTTACCATGAACTGTTTGAAAAGTTAGTTTTTCTTCAATTTTTTTGGAGCACTGAGGATGGCTTGGTGGAGCTCCTTGCCAAAATATCTGCTTTTGTCCTTTTTACTTCTTTTCTGTTCACTAGCTGATATTTCCCTCGTTTTCTCGACTTTTCAATTATGTTATTTATTTCTTCTCGTTTATCATACGTCATGCACAGCCAGTGTGGTCTTAGAATCCATTTAGGAAACTTGAGCACAGAAGCACACTTTTCGAGGCTTCAAATACTCTCCCTCTGCCTGCACAAATATCAGCAGGCCTCCATAATGGCTTATGCGCAATTATGTGCCACTGTACATAATTTGAATTCTTTATGAGCTATGTGCATCTTTAGAAAAAAATGCGCCGTCATGTGCCGTTCCTTTTTCTGAAACAAGAAAGTTTAATATATTCTTTTTCAATAATTTTAAACAGGATGCTCATCTCAGGCTTTTTATTTGACGGCTTTTGGCACTCTTTGCGGCTAAATTTTCCTTTGTATCACAAAACGGCTAGAAACGCCATATTAATGTGGCACAGTCTTTTCTGCTACTTAAAAATATCTATAGAATTTTTAATGTTATTACTAAGGAGCCTTCTCCTTATACTCTAGGACCATTGCTTGAATACGATTACCCATGTTGAAAAGAGCAGCAAAAAAAGTAAAGCAAAATATAAACATGAATCCGTGATCATCCTTCTTGGAAAAAAAATCCAAGTACTCTACAAGGGTCAACCTTATCTTTAGAGCTGTTTAACCAGTTGACCTATCAGTTTCATTCTAGAGATCAATTCTCAATCCCCAACCGATAAGCATAATAGTAATTAATTTACTACGTATAAACACAACAACATACTCGTATACGTAAATGTAAAAAGAAAGAAAGAAAAAAAAACGTAAAATAGCTAAATGAAGATATATTACCATAAGAAAGGCATTAATTCTATGGATAATGAAGGGTTCAACGACCCTTATTAAAAAGCTTATGTTGGTGCAAGGTTTTCAAATTAAATTTTAACTAGCTTCCTAATGTATTTCGAAAAAAGTGAACATATTCCAGGTTGGTTTTTACGGCCCGTTCTGGGCACCAAACAAGGCCACGAAAATCATTAAAACAGAAACTGTCAATATAAATATTACGCGTAACGTTGCCTCAGTAAAAATCCCCTTTGCTCCCCATAATTATTTAAAACAATCAATACTGCGTTTCCTACCCCTTTCTTTGGTTCTGAGGATGGAACGCGAACAACAGTCCAAAAAATCTGCCATTTGCTTCATTATTATTAAAAATATTCCCTTTGTGATTTAAGGATTTAAAAATTTTCTTGGAGTTTCCTTACTCTTCATGATTGGCCAGATTTGTCCCTTGTTAAAAGTTGTCCAAAACCTCGTTTGATTAAGTCTTTGAAATAATCCTACCTTCCGTACAGACTTCGATATTTTCTCTCCATATTCAAAAGGTACAACATAGTCTCGGCCATTAAGGGTGCATTCTATTCCAGACTTTGTAGAATTTATATTATAGAAGTCAAGTCGTTTCAAAGGTCTCAGACCTTCATTCTTTTTGCGAACCAATTTTGTTAGGCCTTCAGCTAGAACTGAGACGACATCAAAGATCAAAGCAGCTTGTGTCTGGAAATAAAATTAAGATCAGAATGAATTCACCTCTGTCATTCGGAAGACATTGGAATAGGCTAAAAGAAATTAGTCGCATTATTTTCCATCCTTTGAAGTTAGAAGTAGAAAGTAAAACGTATTTCGTCCTTTGGTTTTTCTGTATTCACAGTATCTGCTTCGTTTTCTTTGAATTCAGAAGACAGAATCCTTCAAGAAATTAATAAAACGTATGAAATGAGAAAGAGATATTTTCGTCTGTCATACTAGTAGCTTAACAATATGTCCTGCAGCTATAATTAATCTTTTAATGAACATTAGCTAGCATGCAGATACGCTCTTCTTTTCCAAAAAATATATAAAAAAAAATTACAGTCGATGGCGAAGCCAGGATAGGCGTTGGTTCGGTTCGGATGCTCTTCCTCCCTTGAAGTCAAAATAGATATGTAGTATTTAGGTTTTAGTTCACATATTGACTTTCTTTTATATTTTCATTTTTAAACCCCCCATCCCCTCCCCATTAAAAAAGTTATTTAACCTCCCCAAGACAAAA
This sequence comes from Artemia sp. Qi Xiang Cuo, assembly GCF_049724085.1. NCBI lineage: Eukaryota > Metazoa > Arthropoda > Branchiopoda > Anostraca > Artemiidae > Artemia > Artemia sp. Qi Xiang Cuo. The sequence goes on along the minus strand of NC_142795.1, from coordinate 63,951,878 downwards.
TCCTGGCTACGCCCTCGATTCTAATCGTGCGAAAAGCTTGTGAGTCAGAGTTCAAGTGGATACATATAATTAGTTCCTAAGGATTTTAAAGGCTCAGTTAATTCTTGATTTTTTACCAAGGTTTGTTGATTTACAAGATCGATCATTGACTGACATTGTATTTGACTCTTGGTTCACGAAGCTATTAGTTGTCTCCTATCAAATGTAATCATGGAATAAAAAGCAAGTAAGGAGTGATCCATACAAATGTTTTACTGTACCCTAAAATACGGAACTGCGATGATAGTTCACACATCAAAATAATTTACTATTTACGTTCATTCCACTTAAGTCTAAAATATTAATTGTGAATTTGCTTACAAAAAATTTTTATTATTTAAAAGTCTTGTGTGATTTTTAGAAAAAGAGTAAATACCCTTAAAAACTGGTAGAATCTATAATAACAAATTAAAATATAAAATTAAACAGTTTCAAAAACACCAAAACGTGGATTCTAACCTTTGCTTACGATTTATTTTTAAAAACTGTTTCCAAAACCGAAGATTTTAAAAGAAAATTAAGAGCTACATTAAACCAAAGATGAGAAGAAATAAATTAAAACAATTCCTCAAGTGTAAAACTGACATAAACCAATATCAATAAATAAATGAAATCCAAAAAGGACAGAAATTAGAATAAATCACCAGGCCAATATCAAAGAGAGTAGAAACTACCATAAAGAGGAGTTAGGGCTAATGCCACTGTGCCTTCTAAAGACCAGCAGTCTACATAATTTGCACACATTCGACCAGGACATAAGACCAGGACAGAAATTCGAGCTAAAAGTTTTTATTTCTCTTAACGTTAAAAAAAAAGGATCATCCTTACCAAGATTACTTAATGTGAATATGGATTGACAGTTTCATATATGCTAGTATTCATTCCTGAAAGCCTGAATAATTTTGGAATGCAATTTGTTTTCAATAAAGTGTAAAATATGTTCGGGTCTTTAGAAAGTAATGGAACCTACTCTTCTTTGTGGTAGATTCTTCTCGTTCTGAGTCTGACTTGGTTGTTTGTTGTAATTACTGGTTGTTTTGGGTTGGTTTCAATTATTTATTTATTGTAATTTATGATAGTTTTACGCTTGAAAAAGTATTTAACTTCAATTTGCTCATCCTTCCATTGTTTTCGAAATTATCATAAAAAATTTTGTCATAAAAATCTATAGAGTTTCCTACACGCTAAAGGTTTGCTGAGTGAGACCCAATTCGTATTTCGCAAAGGGCACTCGACGAAGAATGCTTTGCAGCAATTTATGGAATGAATTAACAGTGGTATGGACAGAGGTGAAACACCTTTGTCTGTATTTATAGATATATGCAAAGCATTCTATACAGTTGAGTCTCAAACACTACTAAGTCGGATGGAGTCGTTAGGTTTCCGCGGAAAGTGCTTAGAGGGGTTTGAAAGTTATCTCACAGGGAGATCCCTCAAAGTAGAGTTGAATGATGTGCGATCAGCAGCATTTCCAGTGACGTGTGGAGTACCACAAGGATCAGTGTTATGTCCGCTGCTTTACCTCATCTATGTTGATCTCATGCGTCATTATTTGAAAGATAAGTGTCTCATCTCGTTTGCTGATGATACCATTTTAACTGTGTTTGCCTCATCTGTGGAGGACCTGGTGAGAAAAGCGAATATTGCATTGGGAAGGCTGGAGATTTTCACTTCATTAAGTCTATTGTGTGTAGATGTTCACAAGACATTTTTAAGGACCTTCTGTAAAGTTGGTACACCACTAGATGTGCCTGGCCAGGTAACTTTATGTGGTAATCCAGTTCAGCAAGTTGATCGTCTCCGCTACCTTGGTTTTTGTCTTGATTGCCATCTGCCATGGAAATGTCACAGTGACGCAATTTCATCAAAAATTGCCCGCGGGGTTCCGCACTTTGACTTCTCGCAGCACTTTCTCCCTCAAAGAATACTTCTAACTATATATTATTCGTTGGTTTATCCATATATCTCCTACCTTTGCCTCCTATGCAGCAGTAACTTCTTATGCAACTATAGAAGAGTGCAAGTTCTACAATATAAAGCTGTTAGAACAATCGGTAAGTATGTCCAGGATGCACATGACACCTGTGCTTGTTTTAAGTTCCTGGAGCTCTTTAATGTCGGTCAGATGAGAGATTACAAAGTTGCAGTATTTGTGTTTAAGTGTACGTATGGTTTAACCCCTGATGTTTTTAAGAGTTTTTACCAAATTAATCGTGACCGAATTTATTTATTTGTTTTTGAATTACGTTTAATAAACTTATGAAATTATGAACTTTTGGTTTGATTTAGCTCCTTATCTTTGAAAACTTCTTTGAAAAAGTTTTTAAAATTGATTTTTCTTTGTTTTTTATTGACATAGACTTATTCATCATTTAAATGAGGGATATTTTAAATATTTTCGTATTTTCTCGACAAAACAACAAATTTTGCCTTAGTCTTAAGATGTTGGACAATATTTTGAGAAAACTTTTAAAAATAGTCGTGCTATAATGCTTTGGATTGAGGGTATAAGAAAAATATTCAATTATATTGGTCCAAAATCTGCAAAATCTGGTTGACGGATTTGAATTGCTATCGGGTTGACAGATTTTTAGCCCCCATCACGTTATAGACTTGAGTGTAGACAAATATTAATCAACTATCCCCCTCCACACGCCCTGAAAGTTTCAAGTTATTCTCTTAACCTTTTTGAGATATCGCAGATACAACCTTTTGATACCCTTAACTGTACATATTTAATTTAGATTTAGTTCAATTTCCCACTCTTCTTGCCCAGGGATAGAGGATATAGGGCGACTGAAACGATTTGGTCCAATCGCGCCCCGCGTTTGAAAGGACCCCGCACTGCCATCAAAATGAACATTTTTTTTGAAATTGTGAAATATTGTTAACAATTCCAGTAAACGTTTCTTAGGGAGAGATATCATTTTTTAGGCTAAAATCGAAAAAAAAAAAATATAAAATCAACAGTGAACCAGGAGAGGTTAATTAGTTTAGCAATTATGTCGACTGAAAGTGAAGACCCAAGGAAATTAGGTTCTCAAACAATTTTAGAAGAATTTACACAACAAAAACTTCAAATATGTAAATTCATGGATTCATAGTTGGTGATGTAAGTTTCAAAAGGCCTTTTCAACAATTTTATAATATGTAGAGTACAAAAACAGAATTAACGTAAGCCTAAAACGAGGACAAAAAAGGGCAAAAACGTAAGCTCGAAATGAACAAACTGAACCATCACTCCTTACTGGACCAAACTATGACCTCACTCTTTACGCTTAAGTTTTTCTATATAATTAAAAAGAGCTTATTATTCTAACTAAACGGCTTTTGTGTTTCAGGAGTCGTTCTTCTTAAAGAATTAGAAAAAAAGTCAAACTTTAGCATAAAGAGAAGAGATCTTGAGGAGGGGGCAACCCATTTCATATACATAATAATTTCTGTTCGTTATAGGTTTTAATGTCGCTCCTTACTTTCAGTTGAAAAAACTTGTTTTTTTTATTTAGTTTATGATCCTTTTGAATAACGCCGGGAAATACGACTCCCCTTCCATGAAAAATTCTTTCCCCCACGGAAAATTCCCCAATGAAAAGTTCTTTCCACGTAAAATACCCACCCACCCCCGCTAGGAAAACTCCCCCCACACAATTCCATTCTAGCTGAAAAGTCCACCCGGAAAATTTCTTGGGGACGATTCCAGGTGAAAAATTAGTACATGTCCATTATTCAGAATACTCCTAAGTTGATTCAATTTACAGGTTATAAGGTATGAAAGAACTGAGACGCATTGGGAGATAGATATGATATATAGATAGATAGATAATTTATTCAGCCGCTAGGCCATACACAAACAATACAATGATTATATAAGACAACAGCCAGCATACACTTGAATAAATGATATAACTGCTAACAACAAACAAAAACCTTAAACCCATTATTTACATCTTTTTAAACCCTCTTTTATAAATCCAGTCACTGCTATTCGTCTCCCGGGATGAAGATATATATAATTTGGGCTATAAATCATCAGATTAGTGAGGGGGGTTGGGAGTTAAGTATAGCGGGGCTGCATGTAAAATGTATCCTAACCTAACCAAAATACCAACGCTATATAGTAGATATCTAATTAATATATACCTACGACGTAGTTTTTCCACTAAGCCTATGCTAATTGTCTCCGGATACAGAAACCTAAACCAGTTTTTGTCAAATATTGTAGATCAAAATTCTTGGGTGTGAAGTGAATAATTTCTTCACTTTACACCCAAGCTTTATATTAACATTTTTCATTTCAAAAAGACTTTAATTTCTTATTGTCTTTAAAATCATGCCGGAAAACCCCTACTCTGTGAGAAGTTTCCCCACAATTAGCCCCCCACCCCCTAGTAGCAAGTTGCTTCCGCAGATAGTTTCCTATGGAAAATTAATCCTATAGAAAGCTCCCCAATGGAGAATTTCTCCCGTGGAAATCCCTACCTACGGAAAGATACTCTAGACAATTCTAACCCGGTAAAAATTTCCCCCGGACGATTCTCCTTACCATCTCCACATGTAAAATTGAGCCAGCAAAGATAAAGTAAGACAAATAAAAATAATTCGTAGGCCTATAAGAATTCTGGCAAATTCTCCCAGTGTAAAATTTCCCTTATAAAGTTCACCCCCCCCCCCAAAAAAAAACCTCCTTCCACATTGAAAATTCTCCCCGTGAAAAATCCCCATGGCAGAAATTCACGCATCCCCCCCTCCCCGAAAAGTGTTTATACTTCCAAATAACAAATGCTATACGTAAATAATCTGCAAAATTCTTAACTTATAAACCTTTCCCCAGGGACTGTGGGGGGTCATGTTATCCCCAAAAGCATAGTTACTAGACTTTTTAACTATGCTGGACAAAATGGCAATCTCAAAATTTTGAAAATTTTGATCGATCGACTTTGATGAAAAAAGGGGTTGGGAGGGGGGTTAGTCCCTCCTAATCTTTTTGGTCACTTAAAATGGGCATCAGAACTTTTAATTTCGCGTTTGAATGGAGTCCTTTCCCGATATTCTAGGGCAATTGGTTTCATGCGATCACCCCTGGGGAAAAAAACCCAAAAAGAAACAAATAAACACGCTTCTGTAATCTTTCTTCTGGCAAAAAATACAAAATTCCACAATTTTGCAGATGGGAGTTTGAAACCTCTACAATAAGGTTCTCAGATAAGCTGAATCTGATGGTATGATTTTAATTAAGATTCCTTGACTTTTAAGGGATATTTTCCCCTCTTTTCCAAATTCAGGCAAATTTTTTCAGGCTCGTAGTTTTTGATCGGGAACACTAAACTTAATGGATTTTATATATTTGTAATCAAACAGTCCGTGGTAACGAACTGTAAGTAGGGAGCGACTCGGCTCAATAGTAACCGAAACTCTAAAAAACGGAATTTGTATACCGAAAGATACATCAAAAGAATCAGATTTTAATGCTGATTTCAAACATATAAGTTTCATCAAATTTAGTCCTACCCATCAAAAGTTACCTGAGAAAATTTGCCTGATTTTTGAAAAAAATGGAAAACACCCCCTAAAAGTTATAGAACCTTAATGAAAATCACGCCATCAGATTCAGAGTATCAGAGAACCCTACTGTAGAAGTTTCAAGCTCTATCTGCAAAAATATTAAATTTTGTATTTTTTGCCAGAAGAAATATCACGGATGCGTATTTTTTGTTTTTTTTTTGTTTTTTTGTTTTTTTCCAGGGGTGATCGTATCGACCCAGTGGTCCTAGAATATCGTGGGAGGGCTCATTCGAACGGGAATTAAAAGTTCTACTACCCTTTTTAAGTGACATGGAGGGCAACTAGACTCCCTCCCACGCTCATTTTTTCCCCAAAGTCACCCGATCAAAATTTTGAGATAGCCATTTTGTTCAGCATGGTCGAAAATGTAATAACTATGTCTTTTATGATGACTTAATCCCCCAAAGTCCCCAGGGGAGGGCTGAAAGTTATGAACTTTACTCAATGTTTACCTATAGTATTGGTTATTGGGAAATATAAAACGTTTTCAGGGGGTATTTTTTCGTGTAGTGGGGGGGGGGGTGTTCGGGGTTGTGTTGGAGGATTTTTTCATGGATGAAGTTCACACGGGGAAAAGGACGTTGCTTTGAAGGGGGCACCGGATTTCCCAGCATTATTTTAAAAAAACGAGCAGAAAATAAATTAAAAAAACAAGTTTTTCATCTGAAAGTAAGGAGCAAAATCAAAACTTAAAACAAACAGAAATATTACGTATATGGTTGGGTCGCTCTTTAAGCCAAAGATTTTTTAGTACTTTCATAAGAGCTATTTATTCTAATTAACGGTCTTAAGGGGTCATTTTTAAAGAATTGGAACAAAATTCGAACTTTATCGTAAAGAGCGAGGTATTGACCAGGGGGGCGAACCCCCTAATATACGTATTAAACATATCTGAATATAGAAGTTCGTTACGTAGTAAGTTAATTCTTGAGTTAAGTATATTTATTACTAATAAAAACGTTCGTAATTAAAATTAAACAACTTTAGAGAAAGCAATTTAACCAAAAAAAAGTAAAATCAATATACAAATTTTACTTAATTATTCATGTACGGTGAGTGAAAATCAAAACCTGTATTAATTCAGAAACTTTCAAAAATTAAATAAAAAAACATGTTTTTTTAAATGAAAGTGAGGAGCGACATTAAAACTAAAAACGAACAGAAATTATTCCGTAAATGAAAGTGGCTGTCCCCTCCTGAACGCCTCGCTCAACGCTAAAGTTTGACTCTTTCTCACAACTCTATTTTTTAAAACAATAAAAAACTTTAGCGTAAAGAGCGAGGTGTTGAAGAGGGGACAGTCCCTTTCATATACGGATTATATTGATATCGAAATTCCGTTGTCTAGAGTATCGGTTACTATTGAGCCAAGTCGCTCCTTACTTACTGTTCGTTACGACAAATTGTTTGATAGTGCTTGTTTTATATTTTTGTTGTGCCCAATCACATATTTACGTTGTAGCCTACTATTTATGCAAGGGGGAGTAAAAAAGGGGGAATTTTGATTTTGTGTCATTTTACTGTCATCGAATCGCATATAGTCAAATCAAGCTTAAAACGAACAGGTATTAGCACTAATAAGATTAAGGTTGAGAACCTCCTTAAATACTTAAATTCAAGAGTATTATTTAAGTTTTGTCAAAAGAAATTTATTGTGAACAGTTTTCATTTCTTCATCACAATATTAACCTTAAATTCAAATCAAAAACTACTTAGTTTGTTTTTATACACTAGTCTATTTGAAAATATCAGTTTGATGTCATTAGTCTAATATCAAAATTACTTTTATGATTATCGTTCCTCAATATTATTTAATTCCTTTCAAATGTATAGCAATTCAATTGGCAAACACTTTTTTAGTTCGGCAATCAAACAGATCTCAACTTCTGCAAACTCATGCAATTGCCTGAGACCTTAGCCCCGTTGTTATTTTGTGCAGTTTCTGTTCGTATTAAATTTTAATTAACAATCTGCATTCATTGTGCTGACACTTTGGCTTCGTCCATTGTTTTTTTTTTTTTTTTTTTTTTTTTTTTTTTTTTTTTTTTTTGACTAAATCAGGATGCCACAGCACGATGTCGCTAATTCAAAATAGTGCACCGTCGCTATCGTAGAAATATAGCTAATTACTCACCGAAATCGATGACTTTCCAGCACCTGGCCATGACAAGTTGTCAAGTCTTTCCCAATTTTGTAAGAAATATCGAACGTTGGGTTTTGTAATATCCACAAATCTAAACCCAGTGATATTAATTGCACCATATTCTTTGACCCTATGATCCCATCTTTCGTCCATTACCTGGAATTGACAGATGATAAAAACTATGTTTCTCCATGAAAAGAACTAGTAGAAATCTCGAAGTAATTACATCCAACTTCAACTCGAACTAGTACAGAATCTCCTTTGCGTGCTTTATTTTTGTGTTTTTTCTCTCTCATTTCTTGCATACCATTTGACTAATCAAAGTAAGTTGTCTTTGGTAAGCTTATTTTCCTAAAAGCATCAGCAACGCTTGAAGGATAGGAATAGAAAAAAAGGGTGCAGTATCTGCTTAACATAAAGAGGAGAAATGACAGTTTTCATTACTTATTGTGTGGAAAGCAAATCCATTAAATATATTTATTTATTTACTAAAAAAAAGTGCAGTAAGATAAGCAATTGGCCAAAAACTTTCTGTAAGTATAATTTTATTTACAGAAACGAGTAGAAAGTTAAAAACGAATGTTTGTTGAAACGAAGTATTTTATGTTTTAACTATAACTAACTGATATATATAGTTACTTATCGTCCGTTATTTATCATATCAATCGTCAATGGAGAAGTGAATACGACTGTCCTATGAGTGTTAATGTTTATGTTTCATACTTCTACGCCAGGGCCTGTACAACTTTTTGTTTTTAAACATACTATGCGTGAAGAACATATATTCTAGACTTTGATCAGTAAACTCATAGATAAATTTACGAGAAACCTACTTAAATACAACACGTGAAGAAAGAAGAGCCCTGAAAGAGAAAATTAGCAGAAAAATGACCTCTAGTAAGATTGCACTTGGGTGGCTCTTCTGAAGGAAACATGCTAATAAAATAAAATAGTACAAGTAAACTCCTTGTTATATTCTTTCCAAATTAAACATAGCCCTAAGAATATATGTAGCCACTGTTTTAAATTTCATGATATGTTGTGTGTGTGTTTTTTTTTTTTAAACATGTTTCTTCATTCCTTACTCTATGAAATCTAGTTTCGCTTGAGTAATAACATGAGAATCGTAGCTAAAAATATTATTTGAAATGATTTAAAAGTATGGGTAACAATGGGAGGAAACATGATATTCAGATTAACAGGAATATGCTGCGTATTATAAAGTAACAAAAAAATTCATTGTTTAGTGTTTTGTTTACTTTTTTTGTGTATCCTAGAGCCAATGCCTTATCCAGCGAGGCTACCTGGTTTGACCCCCCCCCTCTCCCCGAAATTGTTGTCCGACTCGGATAAACGTAACAAAAATGCATGTAAACACATTTTTGATGCGTATTTTAAAGCTTTTTTTCACAGAACCCCTTGAAAAAAAATTCCCTCCCCAGAAGAAAAATTCTGGATAAACCCTTGTCTAGTGCTATATATGAGACCATCAGGGGTGTGGGCGGAGTGCATTGTCAGAATAACGACCATGATATTTAGGAAAACGATAAAATATGAAATCGAATGGTTCTGTTTTTGTTTTATTAGCATGTTTGCTTCAGAAGAACCATCCACCTACACTTTTACTCAATTTTAAACATACAACAAAATTATGTAATTGGGTATTATATGGGCCTTTCTAAAAAGTCAAGTTTGGTTAATGCTAATGAAACAAAATAACATAGGATGGATATATAATAATATATAAACAAATTTGGGCTCTATATTTGTACATTAGGAGGGATGCGGGGGGTAAAGCGTATCATATATTAAATACGTAACCTAACCAAACCTGACCTAACGTAGGTACCTTCCACTCTAAACCCCAAAAAACAACAGTTTAAATATAGTATACGCAATGTAAACCACGTTATCATTGTATTACTCTATAGCGGTTAACCCGTCAAAAACGGGTTTTTCGTGACAGGTTTCCTTGTAAAGGCCCATATAGTGCCCAAGTACCCAAAATTAATATATGACAAAAAGACAAAAATTATAATTCAAACACCAAAACGGAAGTTTCAATTCAATACAAGGCTTTTATTAACGGAAAAAAAGAAATTCAGACAAAACAGCTAAGATACACAAGAATTAAAATGCACAATAAATGAAAAAAGGAAAAAAAAATCCCAACGGAAAAACTCTACTTGCTCGGCCCTCCAAAGGTAAAAGTACGTATCTACACTTTTCATTATTTCGATAAATCACGGCTCAAAGTTTGAGTACTTTTGAGAGCTTCAAATAAGGTTTACGGTGAAACTGGACACTGGCTAATTCTGGAAATTAGTTAAATAGGTAAACAAATATGGGGATTTCATATTTTTAAGTAAAATTTTCTATTATTACTGCCCCAAAGCCTGAAACAGTAGATACGTACTTTTACCATTGGACTGTTACTCATATAAAGAGGCGCTCTCAAAAGGTAAAAGTGCGTATATGACATATACGTACTTTTACATTTGACTCGAGACTCGAATTCGAATGAAGTCCCAAAGGTAAAAGTCTGTATAAAACATAAAACGCACATTTACTCTGCCCAAAACCCCGTATCTATGACGTATACCGAAGGTAAAACCACGTATGAAGCATGTACAACAAGTCATTTTTTTATTCAAATAATTAGAAGTTAAAAAATAAAAAAAATAAAAAGAAATCACTGAAATACTGCAGGCAGCTAAGAAACACAGCCGTGCTTCAGCAAATCGACAGAAGCTGTTGATGAAGGCATAGTGCGCCAAAATGTACGGCGATTCTCATTCATAAAAGGTACAAGTTTTTCTAAGATGGCCTTTTTCTTTTCTGGCTTTACCCCCTTGCGCCAAGAATCGGATCTGGCAAAGGATACTTTGCCTCTTTGATTGTACTAACCAGCTTTTTTGGCACAAAACTTAGACTCTTTTCTTCACCCTCAGGGCTAGTTTTATAGAACAGTTCTGTTTTTCCCTTCTTAAAACAGACCTCACTGAACTCATCAATGGTCACGCCCA
>NC_142795.1:63897744-63940608 GCF_049724085.1 Artemia sp. Qi Xiang Cuo | reverse complement strand
AATAGCAAACTATACCTCCCAAATCATAATTTTCTGAAAGGACACACCTATGAAAGGCTAATAAATCCAGCTCAGAAAAGTCAAAAATAGCAAACTACGTATCCCAAATCATAGGTTTCAGTCAACACACACCAACGAAAGACTAAGAAACCTAGCTCAGAAAAGTCAAAAATAGTAAACTACTCATCCCAAACTATAGGTTTCAGACAAAATTTACCTACGAAATACTAGAAAACCTTAGCTCAAAAAAGCCTGAAATAGCAAACTACACATCCCAAATCATAATTTTCTGACAACACATACCTATGAAAGGCTAAGAAACCTAGCTCAGAAAAGTTGAAAATAGCAAACTACACATCCCAAATCATAGGTTTCAGACATCACACACCTATGAAAGACTAAGAAATCCAACTCAGACAAGCCCGAAATAGTAATTTACATATCCCAAATCATAAGTTTCAGATAGCATTCACCTACGAAATACTAAGAAACCTTAGCTCAGAAAAGTTTGAAATAACCAACTACTCATCCCAAACTCGAAGTTTCAGAGAACAAACACCTATGAGTGACTAGGAATCCTAGCTATGAAAAGTCCAAAAAGCAAACTATACCCCCCAAATCATAATTTTCTGAAAGGAGACACCTATGAAAGGCTAAAAAATCTAGCTCAGAAAAGTCAAAAATAGCAAATTAACCATCCCAAATCATAGGTTTCAGTCAACACACACCTACGAATGGCTAAGAAATCCTACTCAGAAAAGTCAAAAAATAGCACCCCACACATCCCAAATCATAGGTTTCAGACACCAAACACCTACGAAAGACTAAGAAATCTGGTAATGAAAATTCAGAAAAGGAAATTCCATAGCCCAAATCATAGGTTTCAGACATCACGTGCCTGTGTGTGTGTCTTTGTTTGTGTTTTTTTTTGTGTGTGTGTCTGTGTCTGTGTTTATGTGTGTATGTGTGGATGTGTATGTATGTATGTGTGTTTATGTATGTTTTTATGTGTTTTTTTGTGTGTGTGTGTGTGGGTGTGTGTATGTGTGTGTGTATGTGTGTGTGTATGTGTGTGTATGTGTGTGTGTGTATGTGTGTGTGTTTATTTGTCTGTGTGTATGTGTATGTGTTTTTATGTGTGTATGTGTTTGTGGGTTTGTTTGGGTGTGAGTGTTTTGTTCGGTGTTTGTGTGTTTGTCTGTGTTTGTGTATATTTGTGTTTTTGTGTTTCTTTTTGTGTTTGTGTTTGTGTGTTTATTTGTTTGTGTGTGTTTATGTGTGTGTTTGTGTGTGTGTGTGTGTATGTCTGTGTGTATGTGTGTGTGTGTGTGTGTGTATGTGTGTCTTTATGTATATGTATGTGTGTGTGTATCTGTGTGTTTTTGTCTGTGTGTGTGTGTGTCTCTGTGTTTGTTTTTGTTTTTGGGAGGTTTTTGTGGTGTGTTTTTGAGGGGGTGTGTGTTTTTTATAGTGGTGTTGTGTTGTTGTTTGTGTGCGTGTGTGTGTGTGTGTATGTGTGTGTCTGTGTGTGTGTGTGTATGTTTGTGGATATGTGTGTGTCTGTGTGTGTATGTGTGTGTGTATTTGTGATGTGTGTGTGTGTGTGTGTGTGTGTGTGTGTGTGTGTGTGTGTGTGTGTGTGTGTGTGTGTGTGTGTGTGTGTGTGTGTGTGTGTGTGTGTGTGTGTGTGTGTGTGTGTGTGTGTGTGTGTGTGTGTGTGTGTGTGTGTGTGTGTGTGTGTGTGTGTGTGTGTGTGTGTGTGTGTGTGTGTGTGTGTGTGTGTGTGTGTGTGTGTGTGTGTGTGTGTGTGTGTGTGTGTGTGTGTGTGTGTGTGTGTGTGTGTGTGTGTGTGTGTGTGTGTGTGTGTGTGTGTGTGTGTGTGTGTGTGTGTGTGTGTGTGTGTGTGTGTGTGTGTGTGTGTGTGTGTGTGTGTGTGTGTGTGTGTGTGTGTGTGTGTGTGTGTGTGTGTGTGTGTGTGTGTGTGTGTATGTGTGTGTGTGTGTGTGTGTGTGTGTGTGTGTGTGTGTGTGTGTGTTATCCCGGCGGCGCTTCTCTGGTCCGGGGGACCTTTGGGGGCCGGGGGAGGGCCTTGGGGCCACCGGGCGGGCCGTTGGGCACCGGGAGGGCCTTGGGGGGCCTGGGGGACCTTTGGGGCCCGGTGGAGGGCCTTTGGGACCCCGTTGGTCCTTTGGGAGCTCGATGGGCCTTTGGGGGGTCCGGGGATGGCCATTGGGGGTCTGGGTGGACCTTTGGGGCACAGGGAGGGCCTTGGGGGGCCTGGGGGACATTGGGGGACCGGTGGTGGGCCTGTGGGCCCCGCTTGGTCCTTTGGGAGCCGGGGGGACCTTTGCGGCCCAGGGGAGGGCCTTTGGGGGTCCGGAGGGGCAGTTGGGGGCCGGTGGTGGGCCTTTGGGACCCCGTTGGTCCTTTGGGAGCTCGATGGGCCTTTGGGGACCAGGGGAGGGCCTTTGGAGCAGTTGGGGGCCGGTGGCGGGCCTTTGGGACCCCGTTGGTCCTTTGGGAGCTTGGGGGCCTTTGGGGGGCCCGGGGATGGCCTTTGGGGGTCTGGGTGGGCCTTTGGAGGGCGCCGGTGGCCCTTTGGGAGCTTGGGGGCCTTTGAGGGTCCGGGGGGACAGTTGAGGGCCTGGGGGAAATTTGGGGACCGGTGGAGGGCCTTTGGGAGCTGGGGGGGCTTTGGAGGACCGGGGCTTCCTTCGGGGTGGGGGTAGGAGGATTGGAACCCTTTGGGGTTGGGGTAGGGGACCTCACAACACTGTTCAAATGAAACTTGTGTATTATAACGACCACACTCAAAACCTCTTCCAAAATCTCTTCAAAAATCATCTTTTAAAATGTCTCTATCTGTTTCGCCGAAATAATTCCATAATCTGTCTAAAACGGTTTCGCCCAAATTATCCCTACACGTAAATTCAGCGTGTTCCTTTGTTATTGGCATCTCTGCGCTAACGCTTTTCAAATTAATAAGAAACCTGATTCCCACGCTAAAACAATTCATCGCTCAGATGTTTCTTTGGAGAATTGTTTTCCAAGGCCTTTGGTTATTAATATCCTTTGGATTTAGACCAGTAGAACTGTTCCCGAGGCAAAGACATTAATGACTTGGATCTATTCCTGGAGAAATGTTTCTAGGCGAAAATTTTTAAAGTCTGACAGATGATGTCATTGATTGATTGATCTGTCAAGAAAGGGGAAATTAATTATGTTGTTTCTAAGGGGAATTATTGATTCACGATAGGTGAATTGAGGTCGACAGCACAGGTGTTCCAAGGTTGATGTTGTTGATGTTGTAAGTGCACGCTCTCAGCGAATGTCAAGGTCGATGTTGTTGTTGTTGACACACTTTGATTACGCAATCAATTTCTCAGAAATTCACTTCCCCCTCGAGTCCTAGATCAATAACATTGTTCCCGTTAGAATTCAATGCGCATGTGCAACCTTCGCCCCGGAGTTATTACACATAGAAACATCAAATAAATCGACCTTGGAAAAAGAGGTCATTGACCCCATTACGCAATCTTTCTCCCTAGGGAGGCTATGCCCTTATTTGGGGTGCAAAAAAGTTATAGGTGGCAGCAGGGGTGAATCTTGGGGCTCAATAATGCATCTCTACTCCTAAGATACCGGGAGAGGGCTTGTTTGAGCGGAAATTAAAAGTTATAATGCTCTTTTTAAAAGACCAAAAGATTAAAGGGCAACCTGGGCCCCTCATACGCCCCTTTTTTACCAAAATCGTCAAATCAAAACTTTTATATAGCCACTTCGTTCAACATACTTGAAAGGCCCAATAACTACGCCTTTGGAGATAACAAAACCCCCCACAGCCCCTGGAGAAAAGTTTTTAAGTTATAAAATTCGCTTATTTTTACGTGTTGTTTTTGTTATTAGGAAGTATAAGTAACTATTTAAGAACGATTCCTGCATCGCAAAGGTCGTTTAATTATAACAATGAGAAACTTTTTAAAAATACTAGAAAGCTTTAGCGTGAAGAGTGTGGTGTTGAGGAGGGGGCAACCCCCCTCATATAGGTAATAATTTCTGTTGGTTTTATGTTTCAATGTTACTCCTTACTTTCAGTTGAAAATACTTGTTTTTTTTTATTTATTTCCATTATAAGGCTGAAAAATCTTAATTCAACAACAGTCGAGGTACTAGAATAGGAAAACAAAAAGTGCCTGTAGGAAGTAACACTGGTTTTGAGTAAAAATTTAAATGGTTAATTTCGAGTGAATCTTGCCAGAAAATAGCAAACATTTCAAGACTTGGTTTGAAAATTGCAGAAAAGCACAAACTAAACATTACTTTTGGTTCTGAGAATACTTTCTACAAACTACAATTATAACAATGTAGAATTGCAAGTTTTGGTTTCGAAAAAATAGTCATGCAGTCGTTTTAATCATAAACCAAAAAAAGGAAAATAAATAAATAAAAATAAATGAATGAAGCTAAAAATTCTTGTTTAATATCATAAGTTTGATCATTTTCTGCTAAGTCTGTAGAAACGCAGCTTTTCGAAATATACATCCATGAGTTTTTAATTTATACGACAGTTCCAGTCCAAAAGAAAGAAAATATTTCAATCGTTGCATACAATGTGACGTAAAAAACCCTAAAATACAGACTAGTTTCATTTTCTCGTGCACGCAGTCTCTTTTTCATTTTCTCGCTCTTCTATAAAGACCAAACTTTAGCTTGATATCTCATTTCTTAGAAAATCTTTACTTGACAGCTTTTTCTCTATGTGCATTAGAATGTATAGCAAGCGATACAGCAGTCACTTTTTCATTCTCACAGGAACACCTCCTCATTCTACTTGTCTTTTTTCAGGGAGCTCGTTTTAATTTGATTGCTAGACGAGTTTCTGCAACAACAGAGAATTGCTTGAAAAAACCTTCCGCAATAAAGCTTGAAACAATGTCGAAAGAAAGAATATTATTAAACACAGTGTTTTCACTTCTACGGATTTTTATGTATGTGGCATTGGATGTCTGTCTATGGACAAAGAACGCAGTTAGGGAATCTACATAATACCTACGGAAAAAACCGAAATGCTATTGAAAATGTTATATTCACTCTTTCCTTATAATATTTACCCTAAAGCACCATAGAATTCTGCCACAAATTCTAATTTTCGGTTTGGCAACAATGGGTCGTTATGCCCAAATTTTTTATACGGTCGGATCTGTGATACTTTTCGTCTGTGGTATTGGGAATTGGCAATTTCTGGTATAAGGATCTTAGACAAAACCATTATACAAAAGAAAAGTTTGGAGAGCCTTACTAGCCCAGTGTCAAATCTGGGTTAAATTTCAATCTTAGAACTGTGAACAATTAGGATGAAAAAACTTCCGGGATTTTGCGGTCATGTTCTTCAACCATGGGACTTTTGTGGCACTTAGTGGCTTGCAGAAAATCCTACTGGATTTTCTATTAGGAACTTCTGATGTTTAACTGATTATAGGCAGCGCAACAGCGCTGCCTAAGTAAAGAACAATGTTGGCACAATGAATTTTTTTTTCAGTTTGTCTTAGACCAGGGCACTTCGTATAGAAGGAGTTTTCGTAGAAACTTCGAAAAGGGTTCATTCGATTGTAATCTGAAAGGGCTAGTGCCCTTTTTAATAGTCGAAAGTGATTCGAGTCGCAACTGTCCTCTCCCACGTCCATCATTTCCCCGAACTTATCCAATCAAAATTTTGAGATAGCCAATTTATTCAACGGAGTTGAAAGAATAGGAAATTGTATTTTGAGGATGACCAGTCGCCACAGCCCTCAGAGCAAGGGTTATAAGTTATGCCGTGGAAGCATATAAGGTTTTCATAGAAAGGGTAGTCGTGTTAACTTAGGAGGTGGCTCATTAGATTGGTAATCAGAAGTTCTAGAGTCCTTTCTAAGAGTAATAGTGACCAGAGGGCAGCTACCCCCCCCCCCACACACACACCCGTCGTAATGCCCCGAAATGCATCCAATTGAAATTTTGAGAGAGCATTTTTATTCAAAAGAGTCCAAAGATCATATAACAAAGCTTTTGGGGTTAAAACAAACCCACTGGGTCTAGGGGCAAGGATTGTAAGTTATGCCTCGGTGGCATTTAAGGTTTTTATGGAAGGCATTGTTGTACAAACTTTAGTGAAGGAAGTTATAGTTCCCTTTTAAGGGTCAAAAGTGATGAAGGGCAACTATCCTCCCCCCTACTACCTCTCTTTTCACCAGACGCATCTGATTGAAATTGTGAGATATTCATTTTGTTAACAATAGTCCAAAGAACATATAACAATGCCTCTAGGGTTGGCATAACCCTAGGGCAAGGGTTGTAAGTTATCAGAGCCCTAGGGTGAGGATTTTAAGTTAGACCCTGGGGGCATATAAGGGTTTTTATGGGGGCATATAAGGGTAAAACAAAAAATTGCATATAAGGGCTTTATGCCTTGGTCCTATTAATAACCTTGGCTTGCCTTTTTGCCCAACAATTAAAGCTACGCGGGAGTTGGTGTTATCGTCTGTACTGAAACTTAGGAAAACTTATGGACTGCTAGTCAGGGTGAAAGGTCGTTTTGATAAATAAACACTTGCTATAATTTTATATCAATGTTTGCACCTCTTGCATTTTTCATTGTTCTATTTTTGAAGTTTTTAAGTAAGAGTGATAAAAAGCGTATCCGCGTGTACTTTTTCCGATTTTGTAATTAATTTCTTGGAAATCCACTATGGTTCAAAAATAGTTATATTATAAGAAAATTCGGAATATTTTATATTACTGTTAAAATGAATCAACAATACGACCAATTTCTTGGACGATCTAGAGAAAATAGAATAAATTTCCCCGTTAATTGCCTCGTTTAATGGAAAAATAGTTTTGTCGCCATTGCTTTAATAAAGCAGCTATTTATGCGTTATGTATTATAGTGTTTATGCGTTACGTTTTATGAGTGTTTTAGTGTTATACACTAATGAGCTATCATAAGCTATTCATTATATATTCATGAGTTATTGAGTATTATGAGCTAGTTATTGTTGTTCTTTTCGTTAGAAGTGTAATTTTGTATTTTTCAGTTTTTTTTTTCTTTATTTCCTATACCCTTCTGTGTACATCCATGTATGTATAGAGGGCATAAATAAATTACTATTATAATTATTATTATTATTATTAATCATGTTAATATGTGCTCGTTTTGAGTTTGGCTCGGTTATTTATTGTAATTTCTGTCCTTTTTTGGTTTTATTTATTCATTAATACTGATTTGTGGCAGTTTTAAGCTTGGTAGATTATTTGATTCTGTTTTTCTAATTTTTTGGTTTATTGGAGTTCTTTACTTTTCCTTGAAAAACTTATTTTGTGGGAAAAGTTTTTTTTAAGATTAATTATAAAAAGGACCTAGTGGTAAAACTGATTAAACAGTCATTGGTTTCCAGAACAAGTGCTTAAATGCCCTCAACCATCATCATCATTATCATCATCATCAAACCCACCAGTTTAATTTGTTTTTAACTTGAAAATGTTAGTAGAATATTTGTGGTCGATAACTCGATATAATCTGGTCGTTTGGGCTTGGTAATTGAGAGTTATATATATATTTTTTTTGTCAATCATATGATACTTATTCATTTTCTAATGGTGGTTTCGAAGGGCAGATCCAGGATTTTTTTTTCGGGGGGGGGGGTTACTAATTTTTGACTCAGTTTTCGACTAATTTTACTGATTTTTACCTAGGTTTTACTAATTTTCGACTCGGTCAAAAATTTCGGGGGGGAGGGGGGTTCCAACCGGGTACCCCCCCCCCTTGGATACGGCCTTGGTGGTTTGTTTTGTTGTTACACCTAAAATTGCCAGGGTAATTCTAGTAGTGCAAATATTTTAATTTTGTAGATTTGAGTTCAACTATATTAAAACTGCTTGACATACTATTTTGTGTAGAACCTTTTTCATACAGTAGAAGAGTCAGTTGGCTTATAAGAAACTTCTTTCAGTGGAACTTGCCACTTTCATTCGTCGTGCTGTCAACAAGACTATGGCTAATCTCGACAAATGTCTATACCTGTTTTGTTGACATATGCAAATATCACATTGTGTAAACCACATAAAGCTGTTCAGCATTCTAAGGGATCATGGTGTTTACATGCAACTCTTTTCTTTTTGGTTTACAAGATAGAGTTTTAAGACTCCTAGGGATTCCGGGGCAAGTCTACTCTAGCAATAACTTATTTTATTAGCTCCTTAAGAGTTTTAAGAGTTGTCTTCTAAGGTATGAAAATTGTATTTCCGATAATAGTAAATTATATAAAGTTATGCAGAATGCATTACTTTCTTTAGCCCCCCCCCCCACCCTTGATATCAAAGCTTTCCCCCTTGTGAAGTTCTGTTCATTCCTTATGCGCAAAGTATCTTCTGAAGTTAAGATCATCGGCTGTAATTTTGCTTTTCTGAGAGTCAAATTTATTTGGATTTTCCAATATCATTTCCCGCCAGATATTTTTGCTTTCTTTTAGCCTACTCTTACTTACATTCAAGCTCTCCTGCGTCAGAACTTAAAAAAAAGTCATGGTGGGATATAGGCTATGTGCATTAGTTGTTAATGGAAGCAATCTATTTTTAGAAATCCTGTTGATTGATAATGATGACTTCTAAGAGACTGTTTGCTTATAAGCTTTAATTAAGAGAGCATAAAAGGGACTCGGCATCAGAAAGCTTCTCTACTCATTATTATTTTAAAATATATAGTTCTTCTATGTTTCCTCGCTTCTATTATTAAAGACAAAGAGGTCACTAACAAATATACGTTATTAAGGGAGAATAATTCTTTTCTTGAATGCTGGGACAACAGTTTCACTAAAGACGGAACTTAATGTACCAAAAGTGTCTAATAAAAAGAAGTGTCCATATTTCGAGGATATCATTGAGTTAGAAGGAATGCGGAGAATGTTTGAATACAGATGGAGAGTATTGGCCTGAAAAGCTCTAATAAAGGGATTTTTACTGCAATAGTCCTTAGTGCCATAAAGCATGTCTAAACCACCTGGTTCAACACCTTTATCAAGGGAGCTTTTAGTTCATTCGGATCCTTAATGCCATTAATCAATAAAACTTTTTGCACAAAATAACTTTTTTCAAAAAAAAGTAAAGTGCTCCATTAAACCCAAAAAATCTTAATTAATTTTTGTTTTCTTAAAGTTATAAGTGAAAACATTAAAAAAGAATTTTTTTTTTCAGTACAGTATAAATTATATTCTGGCTTTTAGAAAGCATAGGGTTTAGAATTCTACTCAGATTAATTTCTGCTCGTTTTGAGTTTGACTTTTTTAAATTTCTCTTTGTTTGTGGTTTCATTTATTTATTGATAAATGTTTCGACTTGCCTATTAAAACGACCACTAGCCCTTACAATTTCAAATTGAATTAGCCTTTTTTGAAGTTTCTGCGACAACATTTTCTATAAAAAACCCTTATATGTCCCCAGGCCATAACTTACAACCTTAGCCCTAAGGACTCTGGGGGGAGTATCATCCTCAAAGACCTAATTTCCAGAACTTTCGTCTACGTTGAACAAAATGGTTATCTCAAAATTTTGATTGGATATGTTTGGGGAAATGGTGAGCTTGAGAGGTGCGCTAGTTGCCCTCCAATCTCTTTCGACTATTAAAAGGGCACTAGCTCTTTCGATTTCCAATCAAATGAGATTCAGTTGAATTATCTATGAAAACGCTTTCTATAAATACCTTATATATCCCAAGGGCATAACTTAGATCCCTTGCCCTGAAGGGTTTGGGGGGGGGTGTCATCCACAAAATTGTAATTTCCAGAACTTTTAACTACGTTGAACAGAAAGGCTATCTCAAAACTTTAATTGAATTTGTTTGGGGAAATGGTGGACGTGAGAGGGGGGTTAGTTGCCCTCTAATCAGTTTCGACTAGACTATTAAAAAGGGCACTAGCCCTTTAAATTTCCAATCGAATGACCCCTTTTTGAAGTCTCTATGAACACGCTTTCTATAAAAACCTTATATGCCCCCAGGGCATAACTTACAACCCTTGCCCTGGGGGTTTTTGGGGGTTTGTCATCCTCAAAATTATAATTTCCAGAACTTTCAACTACGTTGAACAAAATGGCTATCTCAACATTTTAATTGAATTTGTTTGGGGAAATGGTGGACGTGAGAGGGGGGTTAGTTGCTCTCCATTCACTTTCGACTATTAAAAAGGGTACTAGTCCTTTCAATTTCCAATCAAATGAGTCCTTTTTGAAGTTTCTACGACAACACTAGTAGAGAGGGAGGTGCTACTCCGATCACTACATAATTTATGCATGTTTTTATGGTTTTCTCACTGAGAATGAAAAAACAGGATTTTTCTCATTTGAAAAAACAGGAATTTTCTCACTTTTATGGATGTTTCTTGGACGGTTATGAGTGTTGGTCAATTTATTTGATGTTTTTCATGGATTTCAACAGCAATTTATGTCTGTTTTATGGTTTTTGTCGGTGAGAATGAAAAAACAGGATTTTTCTCACTTTTATGGATGTTTCTTGGACGGTTATGTTTGTTGGTCAATTTATTTGATGTTTTTCATGGATGTCAACATCAATTTATGTCTGTTTTATGGTTTTTGTCAGTGAGAATGAAAAGACATGAATGTTCTCACTTTTATGGATGTTTCTTGGACGGTTATGTGTGCTGGTCAATTTATTTGATGTTTTTTATGGAAGTCAACATCAATTCATGTCTGTCTTATGGTTTTTGTCAGTGAGACTGGAAAAACATGATTTTTCTCACTTTGATGGATTTTTCTTGGACGGTTATGAGTGTTGGTCAATTTATTTGATATTTTTCATGGATGTCAACAGTAATTTATGTCTTTTTTATGGTTTTGTCAGTGAGAATGAAAAAACAGGACTTTTCTCACTTTGATGGATGTTTCATGGTTTCGATGAAATTGATTTACATAATCGAGGGGAATTATTGATTCACGGAAGGGGAGAGAATTTCTGAGAACTTTATTTACATAATCGCTAGGGGGATTATTGATTTACGAAAAGGGGAATAAAGAAACAAGTATGGCTTCTTTGATCTTAGGTCTGAGGGATAAACGCTCTTTAGGTCAGAGAGAAAAATTAATGTTCTATTTTTAAATAGGGCAACATTGATCTTTAGTGTCAGGAATTAGAAATGACATAACTTGTTATCTTGGAATTATGCGGGACTCTAAAGAGATAGAAATTCTATTTTTAAATACGGCTTCACTGATCTTTAAGTCGGAGAGATAAATTGATATTCTAACGAAACCTTAATAGTGTAGCTAGGAACATTTATAAGATGAAGAGATTAACGCGGGAAAGGGTTTCCCAGTAACTTCAAATGTGACAGCGCAGGGATGTCAAAAACAAAAGGAACACGCATAAATTACGTTTAGGGGTTATTTAGGCGAAAGCATTTTAGATATTTTAGGGAATTATTTGGGCGAAACAGTTAGAGACATTTAAAAGATGATTTTAGAAGATGTTTGAGAAGAAGATTTGAGGGTGAAACTCTGTGGTCGTTATAATACACAATTTCCATTTGAACAGTGTTGTGAGGTCCTCTACCCCAACCCCAAAGGGCCCCGATCCCCATACCCCAACCCCAAAGGGCCCTGATCCCCCTACCCCAACCCCGAAGGAACCCCCGGCCCCAAAGGTCCCCCGGGCTCCCAAAGGACCACCCGGACCCCCAAGGACCCCCCGGACCCCCAAAGGCCCTCCCGGGTCCCCAAGGAGCCTCACTCCCCATTTTTTTAATACTTTTTAATTTGCGCATTTTGAGACAATAGGACCCTATCCCCCAACTTTTGGCTCCCCCTCCCACCATTAGTGTTTTGTCGTGGTTTACCATGTCACAGTTACATTCTCTTGATTTTTCAAAGCTCATTTGGATTTCTTTCGTTGAAATGCGAGAGTTGGAATATTTCAGTAGTGTTTTGTCGTGGTTTACCTTCTCACAGTTACATTCTCTTGATTTTTCAAATTTCATTTTGAATTTGTTTCATTGAAATGCAAGAGTTGGATTATTTCAGTAGTGTTATGATGTGGTTTACCATGTCACAGTTACATTCTCTTGATTTTTCAAAGTTCATTTTGGATTTCGTTCATTGAAATGCAAGAGTTGGAATATTTCAGTAGTGTTTCGTCATAGTTTACCTTAACACAGTTACATTCTCTTAATTTTTCAAGGTTCATTTTGAATTTCTATCGTTGAAATGCAAGAGTTGGAATATTTCAGTAGTGTTTTGTTGTGGTTTACCTTGTCACAGTTATATTTTCTTGATTTTTCAAAGTTCATTTTGAATTTCTTTCGTTGAAATGAAAGAGTTGGAATATTTCAGTAGTGTTTTATTGTGGTTTTACCTTGTCACAGTTACATTCTCTTGATTTTTCAAAGTACGTTCTGAATTTCTTTCATTGAAATGCAAGAAGTGGAATATTTCACTAGTGTTTTGTCATGGTTTACCATCTCACAGTTACATTCTCTTGATTTTTCAAAGTTCATCTTGGATTTCTTTCGTTGAAATGCAAGAGTTTGAATATTTCAGTAGTGTTTTGTGGCGGTTTACCTTGTCACAGTTACATTCTCTTAGTTTTTCAAAGTTCATTTTGAATTTCTATCATTTAAACGCAAAAGTTGGAATATTTCAGTAGTGTTTTGTCGTGGTTTAACTTGTCACAGTTAAATTGTCTTAATTTTTAAAAGTTCATTTTGACTTTCTTTCGATGAAATGCAAGAAATGGAGTATTTCAATAGTGTTTTGTCGTGGTTTACCTTGTCCCAGTTATATTCTCTTGATATTTCAAAGTTCATTCTCAATTTCTTTCATTGAAATGCAAGAGTTGGAATATTTCACCTGTGTTTTGTCATGGTTTACCATGTCACAGTTACATTCTCTTGATTTTTTAAAGATCATTTTGGTTTTCTTTCGTTGAAATGCAGGAGTTGGAATATTTCAGTAGTGTTTTGATATGGTTTACCTTGTCACAGTTATATTCTCTTGATTTTTCAAAGTTCATTTTGGTTTTTCTTTCGCTGAAATGCAAGAGTTAGGATATTTCAGTAGTGTTTTGTTGTGGTTTACCTTGTCACAATTACATTCTCTTAATTTTTCAAAGTTCATTTTGAATTTGTTGCGATGAAATGCAAGAGTTGGAATATTTCAGTAGTGTTTTGTCATGGTTTACCTTGTCACAGTTACATTCTCATGATTTTTCAAAGTTAATTTTTAATTTCTCTCGTTGAAATGCAAGAGTTTGAATACTTCAGTAGTGTTATTGTAGTGGTTTACCTTGTCACAGTTACATTTTCTTTATTTTTAAAATTTTATTTAGAATTTCTTTCGTTGAAATGCAAGAGTTGGAATATGTCAGTAGTGTTTTGTTGTGGTTCACCTTGTCAAAGTTACATTCTCTTGTTTTTTCAAAGTTCATTTTGAATTTCATTCATTGAAATGCAAGAGTTGGAATATGTCAGTAGTGTTTTGTCGTGATTTACCATTTCACAGTTACATTCTATTGATTTTTCAAAGTTCATTTTGGATTTTGTTTCATTGAAAGGCAAGAGTTGGATGATTTCAGTTGTGTTCTGTTGTGCTTTACCTTGTCAGAGTTAAATTCTCTTGATATGTCACAGTTCATTTTGAATTTCTTTTATTGAAATACGAGATTTGGAATATTTCACTTGTGTTTTTTCGTGGTTTACCTTATCACAGTTACATTCTCCTTATTTTTCAAAGTCAATTTTGAATTTTTTTCATTGAAATGCAAGAGTTGGATTACATCAGTAGTGTTATGTCATGGTTTACCTTAACACAGTTACATTCTCTTAATTTTTCAAGGTTCATTTTGTATTTCTATCGTTGAAATGCAAGAGTTGGAATATTTCAGTAGTGTTTTGTTGTGGTTTACCTTGTCACAGCTACATTCTCTTGATTTTTCAAAGTTCATTTTGAATTTCTTTCATTAAAATGCTAGAGTTGGAGTATTTCACTAGTGTTTTGTCAAGGTTTACCATGTCACAGTTACATTCTCTTGATTTTTCAAAGTTCATGTTGAATTTATTTCGTTGATATGCAAGAGTTGGAATATTTCAGTAGTGTTTTGTTGCGTTTTACATTGTCACAGTTACATTCTCTTGATTTTTCAAAGTTCATTTTCGATTTCTTTCATTGAAATGCAAGAGTTGGAATATTTCACTAGTGTTTTGTCAAGGTTTAACATGTCACAGTTACATTCTCTTGACTTTTTAAAGATCATTTTGGTTTTCTTTCGTTGAAATTCGGGAGTTGGCATATTTCAGTAGTGTTCTGATGTAGTTTTCCTAATCACAGTTACTTTATGTTAATTTTTCAAAGTTCATTTTGGTTCTATTTTATTGAAATGCAAGAGTTAGAATATTTCAGCAGTGTTTTGTTTTGGTTTACCTTGTCACACTTACTTTCTCTTAATTTTTCAAAGTTCATTTTGGATTTCTTTCGATGAAATGCAAGAGTTGGAATATTTCAATAGTGTTTTGTCGTGGTTTACCTAGTCACAGTTACTTTCTCTTAATTTTTCAAAGTTCATTTTGGATTTCTTTCGTTGAAATGCAAGAGTTGGAATATTTCAGTAGTGTTCTGTTGTGGTTTACCCTATCACAGTTACATTTTCTTGATATCACAGTTACATTTTCTTTACCTTGTCACAGTTATATTCTCTTAATTTTTCAAAGTTCATTTTGGATTTCTTTCATTGAAATGCAAGAGTTGGAATATTTCATTAGTGTTTTGTCTTGGTCTACCTTGTCAACGTCTACATTCTCTTAATTTTTCAAAGTTCATTTTGAATTTCTTTTCATTGAAATGCAAGAGTTGGAATATTTCAGTAGTGTTTTGTCATGGTTTACCTTGTCACAGATATATTCTCTTCATTTTTCAAAGTTCATTTTGAATTTCATTCGTTGAAATGCAAGAGATGGAATATTTTAGTAGTGTTTTGTCATGGTTTACCTTGCCAAAGAATCAAAGTTCATCTTGAATTTCTTTCATTGAAATGCAAGAGTTGGAATATTTCAGTAGTGTTATTGTAGTGGTTTAACATGTCAGAGTTACATTTTCTTGATTTTTCAAAATGTTAATTAGAATTTCCTTCGTTGAAATGCAAGAGTTGGAATATGTCAGTAGTGTTTTGTAGTGGTTCACCTTGGCACAGTTACATTCTCTTATTTTTTCAAAGTTCATTTCGAATTTCATTCATTGAAAAGCAAGAGTTGGAATAAATCAGTAGTGTTTTGTTGTGATATACCATTTCACAGTTACATTCTATTGATTTTTCAAATTTCAATTGAATTTATTTCATTGAAAGGTAAGATTTGGATTATTTCAGTAGTGTTTTGTTGTGCTTTACCTTGTCACGGTTATACTCTCTTAATTTTTATAAGTTAATTTTTAGTCTCTCTAGTTGAAAGACTAGAGCTGATATATATCAGTAGTGTTTTGTCGTTGTTTAACTTGTCACAGTTACATTCTATTTATTTTTAAATTTTCATTTTGAATTTCTTTCTTTGAAATGCAAGAGTTGGATTATATCAGTAGTGTTTTGTTGTGGTTTACCTTAACACAGTTACATTCTCTTAATTTTTCAAGGTTCGTTTTGAATTTCTATCGTTGAAATGAAAGAGTTGGAATATTTCAGTAGTCTTTTGTTGTGGTTTACCTTGTCACAGCTACATTCTCTTGATTTTTCAAAGTTCATTCTGAATTTCTTTCATTGAAATGCAAGAGTTGGAATATTTCACTAGTGTTTTGTCATGGTTTACCATCTCACAGTTACATTCTCTTGATTTTTCAAAGTTCATCTTGAATTTCTTTCGTTGAAATGCAAGAGTTGGAATATTTCAGTAGTGATTTGTTGAGGTTTAACTTGTCACAGTTACATTCTCTTAATTTTTCAAAGTCCATTTTGAATTTTTATCACTGAAATGCAAGAGTTGGAATATCTCACCAGTTTATTCTCTTTTATTACCGTCTCAAAGTTACAGTCTATTTATTTTTTAAAGTTCACCTTGTTTTTCTTTCTTGGAAATGCAGGAGTTGGAATATTTAAGTAGCGTTTTGTTTTGGTTTAAATTGTGACAGTTACATTCACTTGACTTTTTGGTTTTCTTTCGTTGAAATGCAAGAGTTGGAATATTTCACTAGTGTTTTGTCAAGGTTAGGTGTGGTTTACCTTGTCACAGTTACATTCTCTTGATTTCTCAAGGGTAATTCTGAATTTATGTCATTGAAATGCAAGAGTTGGAATATTTCACTGGTGTTTTGTCATGGTTTACCATCTCACAGTTACATTCTCTTGATTTTTCAAAGTTCATCTTGCATTTCTTTCGTTGAAATGCAAGAGTTGGAATATTTCAGTAGTGTTTTGTCGTGGTTTACCATGTCACAGATTCATTCTCTTAATTTTTCAAAGTTCATTTGGAATTTCTTTAGATGAAATGCAAGAGTTGGAATATTTCAATAGTGTTTTTCCGTGGTTTACCTTGTCACAGTTACATTCTCTTAACTTTTCAAAGATCATTTTGAATTTCTTTCATTGAAATGCAAGAGTTGGAATATGTCACTAGTGTTTTGTTAAGGTTTACCATGTCACAGTTACATTTTCTTGATTTTTCAAAGTTCATTTTGGTTTTCTTTTCTTGAAATAGAAGAGTTGGAATATTTAAGTAGTGTTTTGATGTGGTTTACCCTGGCACAGTTACATTCTTTTTATCTTTCAAAGCTATTTTTGGTTTTCTTTCGTTGAAATGAAACAATTAGATTATTTCAGTAGTGTTTTGTTTTGGTTTAACTTGTCAAACTTAAATTCTCTTAATTTTTCAAAGTTCAATTTGGATTTCTTTCGATGAAATGCAAGAGTTTGAATATTCCAGTAGTGTTTTGTGGTGGTTTATATAGTCACAGTTACTTTCTCTTAATTTTTCAAAGTTCATTTTGGATTTCTTTCCTTGAAATGAAAGAGTTGGAAAATTTCACTAGTGTTTTTTCAAGGTTTACCATGACACAGTTACATACTCTTGATTTTTCAAAGATCATTTTGGTTTTCTTTCGTTGAAATGCGAGGGTTGGAATATTTCAGTAGTGTTTTGATGAGGTTTACCTTGTCACAGTTACATTCTCTTGATTTTTCAAAGTTCATTTTGGTTTTATTTCTTTGAAATGCAAGAGTTGGAATATTTCAGTAATTTTTGTTTTGGTTTACCTTGTCTTATTTACAATCACTTATTTTTTCAAAGTTTATTTTGTATTTCTTTCGTTGAAATCCAGGAGGTGGAATATTTCAATAGTGTTCCTTCTTGGTTTACATAGTCTAAGTTACTTTCTCTTAATTTTTCAAAGCTCATTCTGCATTTCATTAGCCTAAAGGAAAGAATTCGAATATTTAAGTAGTGTTCTGTTGGGGTATACCGTATCACAGTTAAATTTTATTGATTTCACAGTTACATTTTCTTAACCTTGTCAAAGTTACATTTTCTTAATTTTTCAAAGTTCATTTTGGATTTTTTTCATTGAAATGCAAGAGTTTTAATATTTAAGTAGTGTTTTGTCTTGCTCTACCTTGTCACAGTCTAAATTTTCTTTATTTTTCATAGTTGAATTTTAATTACTGTTTGTTAAAATGAAAGACTTGGAATATTTCAGTAGTGTTTTTTCCTGGTTTACCGTGTCATAGTTATATTCTATTGATTTTTAAAAGTTTATTTTGAATTTAATTCGTTGAAATGAAAGAGATGGAATATTTTAGTAGTGTTTTGTCATGGTTTACCTTGCCAAAGAATCAAAGTTCATCTTGAATTTCTTTCATTGAAATGCAAGAGTTGGAATATTTCAGTAGTGTTCTGTTGTGGTTTACCCTATCACAGTTACATTTTCTTGATTTTGCAAAGCTCATTTTTAATTTTTGTTATTGAAATGCAAGAGTTAGAAAATTTCAGTAGTGTTATGTCGGGGTTTAATTTGTCAAGGATACATTATCTGAATTTTTAAAACTTCATTTGAATTTCATTCATTGAAATGCAAGAGATGGAATATTTCAGTAGTGTTTTGTCATGGTTTACCTTGTCACCGTCTACATTCTCTTAATTTTTCAAAGTTCATTTTGAATTTCTTTTCCTTGAAATGCAAGAGTTGGAATATTTCAGTGGTGTTTTGTCATGGTTTACCTTGTCACAGATACATCCTTTTGATTTTTCAAAGTTTATTTTGAATTTCATTCGTTGAAATACCCGAGATGTAATATTTCAGTAGTGTTTTGTCATGGTTTACCTTGCCAAAGAATCAAAGTTCATCTTAAATTTCTTTCATTCAAATGCAAGAGTTGGAATATTTGACTAGTGTTTTGTCATGGTTTACCATATCACAGTTACGTTTTTTTGATTTTTCAAAGATCACTTTGGTTTTCTTTCGTTGAAATACAAGAGTTGAAATATTACAGTAGTGTTTTGATGAGGTTTACTTTGTCACAGTTACATTCTCTTGATTTTTCAAAGTTCATTTGGTTTTATTTAGTTGAAAATGTAAGTTGGAATATTTCAGTACTGTTTTTTTGTGGTTTACCTTGTCATACTTACATTCTCTTAATTTTTCAAAGTTCATTTTGGATTTCTTTCGATGAAATGCAAGAGTCGGAATATTTCAATAGTGTTTTGTCGTGGTTTACCTAGTCGCAGTTACATTCTCTTAATTTTTCAAATTTCATTTGGATTTCTATCGTTGAAATGCAAGAGTTGGAATATTTCAGTAGTGTTCTGTTGTGGTTGAAATATAAGAGTTTGAATAATTCAGTAGATTTTTGTCGTGGTTTACTTTGTCACAGTTACATTCTCTTGATTTTTCAAAGTTCATTGTGGATTTCCGTCGTTGAAATGTGTTTTGTTGTGCTATACCTTGACACAGTTACATTTTCATGATTTTTGTTAGGTTAGGTTAGGCTAGATCAAGTTAGGTTAGCCTACGTACGCGCGCGTACGTAGGCTAACCTAACCTAACTTAACCTAACCTAACTTGATCTAGCCTAACCTAACCTAACCTAACAAAAATCAAGAAAATGTAACTGTGTCAAGGTAAAGCACAACAAAACATATTTCAACGAAAAAAATGAACTTTGAAAAATCAAGAGACTGTAACTGTGACAAGGTAAACCACGACAAAACACTACTGAAATATTCCAACTCTTGAATTTAAACCACTACAGAACACTACTGAAATATTCCAACTCTTGAATTTCAATGATAGAAATCCAAATGGACTGGGAAAATTTATGAAAATGTAAGTGTGACAAGGTAAACAACAACGCAACAGTACTGAAATATTCCGACTCTTACATTTCAACTATAGAAATCCAAATGAAATTTGAAAATTCAAGAGAATGTAAGTGTGCCAATGTAATAAATAAAAAAATAGTGATGAAATATTCCAACTCTTTCATTTTCAATTAAATAAAACCAAACGAACTTTGAAAAATCAAGATACTGTAACTTTCACAAGATAAACCTCACAAAAACACTACTGAAATATTCTAACTCTTGCGTTTCACCGAAAGAAAACCAGCGATCTTTGAAAAATCAAAAGAACGTAACTGTGAAATGGTAAACCATGACAAAACGCTAGTGAAATATTTCAACTTTTGCATTTGAATTAAAGAAATTTAAGATGAACTTTGATTATTTGGCAATTTAAACCATAACAAAACACTACTGAAATATTCCAATTCTTGCATTTGAATGAAAGAAATTCAAGATGAACTTTGATTCTTTGGCAAGGTAAACCATGAAAAAACACTACTGAAATATTCCAACTCTCGCATTTCAACGAATGAAATTCAAAATGACCTTTGAAAAATCAAGAGAATATATCTGTGACAAGGCAAACCATAACAAAACACTACTGAAATATTCCAAATCTTGAATTTCAACGAAAAGAAATTCAAAATCAACTTTGAAAAATAAAGAGAATTTAGACGGTGACAAGGTAGACCAAGACAAAACACTACTGAAATATTCCAACTCTTGCATTTCAATGAAAAAAATCCAAAATGAACTTTGAAAAATTAAGAGAATATAACTGTGACAAGGTAAACCACAACAAAACACTACTGAAATATTCCATCTCTTGCATTTCAATGAATGAAATTCAAAATGAACTTTGAAAAATCAAGAGAATGTAACTGTGACAAGGTAAACCATGACAAAACACTACTGAAATATTCCAACACTTGCATTTCAACGAACCAAATTCAAAATGAACTTTGAAAAATCAAGAAAATGTAACTGTGATAGGGTAAACCCTAACAAAACACTACTGAAATATTCCAACTCTTGCATTTCAATGAAAGAAATTCAAGATGAAATTTGATTCTTTGGCAAGGTAAACCATGACAAAACACTACTGAAATATTCCAACTCTTGCATTTCAACGAATGAAATTCAAAATGAACTTTGAAAAATCAAGAGAATATATCTTTGACAAGGCAAACCATGACAAAACACTACTGAAATATTCTAAGTCGTTTATTTCAAAGAACAGTAATTAAAAATGAACTATGAAAAATAAAGAAAATGTAGACGTTGACAAGGTATACCAAAACAAAACACTACTTAAATATTCCAACTCTTTCATTTCAATGAAAGAAATCCAAAATGAACTTTGAAAAATTAAGAAAATATAACTGTGACAGGGTAAACCACAACAACACACTACTGAAATATTCCATCTCTTGCATTTCAATGAATAAAATTCAAAATGAACTTTGAAAAATCAAGGGAATGTAACTGTGACAAGTTAAAACATGACAATACACTATTGAAATATTCCAACTCTTGCATTTCAGCGAAAGAAATTCAAAATGAACTTTGCAAAATCAAGAAAATGTAACTGTGATACGGTAAACCCCAACAGAACACTACTGAAATATTCCAACTCTTGCATTTCAACGAAAGAAATTAAAAATGAACTTTGATTCTTTGTCAAGTTAAACCATGACAAAACACTACTGAAATATTCTAACTCTTGCATTTCAATGAAAGAAATTAAAAATGAGCTTTGCAAAATCAAGAAAATGTAACTGTGATAGGGTAAACCATAACAGAACACTACTGAAATATTCCAACTCTTGCATTTGAACGAAAGAAAACAAAAATGAAATTTGATTCTTTGGCAAGGTAAACCATGACAAAACACTACTGAAATATTCCAACTCTTGCATTTCAATGAATGAAATTCAGAATCAACTTTGAGAAATCAAGAAAATGTAACTGTGATAAGGTAAACCACACCTAACCTTTACAAAACACTTGTGAAATATTCCAACCTTGACAAAACACTAGTGAAATATTCCAACTCTTGCATTTCAATGAAAGAAATCCAAAGCGAACTTTGAAAAGTTATGAGAAAGTAACTGTGACTAGGTAAACCACGGCAAAACACTATTGAAATATTTGAACTCTTGCATTTCATCAAAAGAAATCCAAAATGAACTTTGAAAAATTAAGAGAATGTAAGTGTGACAAGGTAAAACACAACAAAACACTACTGAAATATTCCAACTCTTGCATTTCAACTAAAGAGAAACAAAAAGAACTTTGAAGAATAATCAGAATGTAACTGTGCCAAGGTAAACCACATCAAAACGCAACTGAAATATTCCAACTCTCGCATATCAGTAAAATAAAACCAAAATGAACTTTGAGAAATTAAGAGAATGTAACTGTGACAATGTAAGCCTTGAAAAATCACTACTGAAATATTCCAACTCTAGCATTTTAAAGAAATAAATTCAAAATGAGCTTTGAAAAATTAAGAGAATGTAACTTTGATAAGGTAAACCACGACAAAACACTATTGAAATATTCCAACTCTTGCATTTCATCGAAAGAAATTCAAAATGAACTTTGAAAAATTAAGAGAATGTAACTGTGACAAGGTAAACCACGACAAAACAATACTGAAATATTCCAACTTTTGCATTTCAATGATAGAAATTCAAAATCGACTTTAAAAAATTAAGAGAATGTAACTGTGACAAGGTAAACCGCAACAAAACACTACTGAAATATTCCAACTCTTGCATTTCAATGATGGAAATTCAAAATGAACTTTGAACAATCAAGATAATGTAAATATGACATGATAAAATATGAGAAAACACCATTGAATTACTACAACTATTTCTTTTTAATGAAATAAATTCAGAATTAAAATTGCAAAATCAAGAAAAGTTAACTTTGACAACGTATACAACAAAAAGAAACTATTAACTTATTCTAAATCTTTCATATTAATGTAAGAAGTTCAGACCGAACCTTAAAAAATCAAGAAAATGTAACTTTGACATGGTAAACCACAACAAAACACTACTGAAATATTCCAACTCTTGCATTTCAACGATAGAAATTCAAAATGAACCTTGACAAATTAAGAGAATGTAACTGTGTTAAGGTAAACCATGACAAAACACAACTGAAATATTCCAACTCTTGCATTTCAATGAAAGAAATGTAAAATGAACTTTGAAAAATCAAGAGAATGTAACTGTGACATGGTAAGCCACGACAAAACACTACTGAAATATTCTTACTCTCGCATTTCAACGAAAGAAATTCAAAATGAGCTTTGAAAAATTAAGAGAATGTAACTGTGACAAGGTAAAGCACAACAAAACACTACTGAAATAATCCAACTCTTGCATTTCAATGAAAGAAATTCAAATGAACTTTGAAAAATCAATAGAATGTAACTCTGAAATCGTAAATCACGACAAAACACTACTTACATATTCCAACTCTTGCATTTCAATGAATGAAATTCGAAATGAACTTTGAAAAATAAAGAGAATGTAACTGTGACAAGGAAAACCACAACAAAACACTACTGAAATATTCCAACTCTTGCATTTCAACGAAAGAAATTCTAATTGACATTTTGAAAAATCAAGAAAATGTAACTGTGACATGGTAAAACACTAAAATAACACTACTGAAATATTCCAACTCTTGCATTTCAAAGAGAGAAATTCAAAATGAACTTTGAAAAATTAAGAGAATGTAACTCTGACAAGGTAAACCATGACAAAACACTACTGAAATATTCCAACTCTTGCATTTCATCGAAACAAATCTATAATGAACTTTGAAAAATTAAGAGAATGTAATTGTGACAAGGTAAACCCCAACAAAACACTACTGAAATATCCCAACTCTTGCATTTCAACGAAAGAAAAACCAAAAAGAACTTTGAAAAATCAAGAGAATGTAACTGTGATAATATAAACCACATCAAAACACTACTGAAATATTCCAACTCTTGCATTTCAACGAAAGAAAACCAAAATAATCTTTGAAAAATCAAGAGAATGTAACTGTGACATGGTAAACCTTGACAAAACACTAATGAAATATTCCAACTCTTGCATTTCAATGAAAGAAATTGAAAATGAACTTTGAAAAATTAAGAGAATGTAACTGTGACAAGGTAAACCACGACAAAACACTATTGAAATATTCCAACTCTTGCATTTCAATTATAGAAATTCAAAATGGACTTTGAAAAAATAAGAGAATGTAACTGTGACAAGGTAAACCGCCACAAAACACTATTGAAATATTCAAACTCTTGCATTTCAACGAAAGAAATTCAGGTTGAACTTTGAAAAATCAAGAGAATGTAACTGTGAGTTGGTAAACCATGACAAAACACCAGTGAAATATTCTAACTCTTGCATTTCAATGAAAGAAATTCAGAACGAACTTTGAAAAATCAAGAGAATGTAGCTGTGACACGGTAATCCACAACAAAACACTATTGAAATATTCCAACTCTTGCATTTCAACGAAAGAAATTCAAAATGAACTTTGAAAAATCAAGAAAATGTAACTGTGACAAGGTAAACCACAACAAAACACTACAGAAATATTCCAACTCTTGCATTTCAACGATAGAAATTCAAAATTAACCTTGAAAAATTAAGAGAATGTAACTGTGTTAAGGTAAACTATGACAAAACACTACTGAAATATTCCAACTCTTGCATTTCAATGAAAGAAATCCAAAATGAACTTTGAAAATTCAAGAGAATGTAAGTGTGACAAGTTAAACCACGACTTAACACTACTGAAATAATCCAACTCTTACATTTCAATGATATAAATTCAAAATGAACTTTGAAAAATCAAGAGAATGTAACTGTGAGAAGGTAAACCACGACAAAACACTACTGAAATATTCCAACTCTCGCATTTCAACGAAAGAAATCCAAATGAGCTTTGAAAAATCCAGAGAATGTAACTGTGACATGATAAACCACGACAAAACACTAATGGTGGGAGGGGGAGCCAAAAGTTGGGGGATGGGGTTCTTTTGTCTCAAAATGCGCAAATTGAAAAGTATTTAAAAAATGGGGAGTGGGGCTCTTTGGGGACCCAGGAGGGCCTTTGGGGGTCCGGGGGTCTTTGGGGGGCCGGGTGGTCCTTTGGGAGTCCGGGGGACCTTTGGGGCTGGGGGGTTCCTTCGGGATTGGGGTAGGGCGATCGGGGCCCTTTGGGGTTGGGGTATGGGGATCGGGGCTCTTTGGGGTTGGGGTAGAGGACCTCACAACACTGTTCAAATGGAAATTGTGTATTATAACGACCCCTCAAATCCTCTTCTAAAGTATCTTCTAAAATCATCTTTTAAACTGTCTCTAACTGTTTCGCAGAAATAATTCCCTAAAATGTCTAAAACGGTTTCGCCCAAAAAACCCCTATACGTAATTTCTGCGTGTTCCTTTTGTTTTTGACATCCCTGCGCTGTCACATCTGAAATTACTGGGAAACCCTCTCCCGCGTTAATCTCTTCATCTCATAAATGTTCTTAGCTACACTATTAAGGTTTCGTTAGAATATCAATTTATCGCTCCGTCTTAAAGATCAGTGAAGCCGTATTTGAAAATATAATTTCTATCTCTTTAGATTCCCGCATAATTCCAAGATAACAGGTTATGTCATTTCTA
Source organism: Artemia sp. Qi Xiang Cuo (assembly GCF_049724085.1). NCBI lineage: Eukaryota > Metazoa > Arthropoda > Branchiopoda > Anostraca > Artemiidae > Artemia > Artemia sp. Qi Xiang Cuo. The sequence continues at coordinate 63,915,560 of NC_142795.1, read as the reverse complement.
ATTCCTGTAACTAAAGATCAGTGAAGCCCTATTTAAAAATAGAACATTTATTTTTCTCTCTGACCTAAAGAGCGTTTATCCCTCAGACCTACGATCAAAGAAGCCATACTTGTTTGTTTATTCCCCTTTTTGTAAATCAATAATCCCCCTAGTAATTATGTAAACCAAGTTCTCAGAAATTATCTCCCCTTTCGTGAATTAATAATTCCCCTCGATTATGTAAATCAATTTCATCGAAAACATGAAACATCTATCAAAGTGAGAAAAATCCTGTTTTTTCATTCTCACTGACAAAAACCATAAAACAGACATAAATTACTGTTGACATCCATGAAAAACATCAAATAAATTGACCAACACTCATAACCGTCCAAGAAAAATCCATCAATGTGAGAAAAATCCTGTTTCTTCATTCTCACTGACAAAAACCATAAAACAGACATAAATTGCTGTTGACACCCATGAAAAACATCAAGTAAATTGACCAACACACATAACCGTCCAATAAAACATCCATCAATGTGAGAAAATTCCTGTTTTTTCATTCTCACTGACAAAAACCATAAAACAGACATAAATTGATGATGACATCCATGAAAAACATCAAATAAATTGACCAACACACATAACCGTCCAAGAAACATCCATAAAAGTGAGAAAAATCCTGTTTTTTCATTCTCACTGACAAAAACCATAAAACAGACAAAGATTACTGTTGACATCCATGAAAAACAATAAATAAATTGACCAACACTCATAACCGTCCAAGAAACCTCCATAAAAGTGAGAAAATTCCTGTTTTTTCAAATGAGAAAAATCCTGTTTTTTCATTCTCAGTGAGAAAACCATAAAAACATGCATAAATTATGTAGTGATCGGAGTAGCACCTCCCTCTCTACTAACACTTTCTATAAAAACCTTATATTCCCCCCTGGTATAACTTACATCCCTTGCCCTAAGGGCTCTGAGGGGGTTGTCATCTTAAAAGAGCTAATTTCCAGAACTTTTAACTACGTTGAACCAAATGTATATCTCACATTTCTACAATTTCCAAATTGTATATCTTGGATGTGTTTGGGGAAATGACGGGCGTGAGAGTGGGGTTAGTTGCCCTCCAGTTACTTTCAATTATTAAAAAGGGCACTAACCCTTTCAATTTTCAATCGAATGAGCCCTTTTCGAAGTTTTACGACAACGCTTACTATAAAACCTCATATGCCCAAAGGGCATAACTTACAACCCTTGCCTGAGGGCTGTGAGGGGGAGGGGGGTTGTCATCCTCAAAGACATAATTTCCAAAACTTGCAACTACGTTGAAAAAATGGCTATCTCAAAATTTTGATTGTATGTGTTTGGGAAAATGGTAGACGTCAGAGGGGGATTAGTTGTACTCCAATTATTTCTAACTATTAAAAAAGACACTAGCCGCTTCAATTTCCAATGAGATGAGCCCTTTTTGAAGTTCCTATGACACCATTTTCTATAAGAACCTTAGATGCCCCAAGGACTTAACTTACAACCCTTGGCCTGAGGGCTGTAGGGGGGGGGGGTTGTCATCCTTAAAGATCTAATTTCCAAAACTTTCAATTATGTTGAACAAAATGGCTATCTAAAATTTTTGATTGTCTGCGTTTGGGGAAAAGTTGGTTGTGAGAGGGGGGTTAGTTGCCCTCCAATCACTTTCGACCATTAAAAAGGGCACTAGCCCTTTTAGTTTCCAATCGAATGCGCCCTTTTTCAAGTTTCTACGACAAAGTTTTCAATAAAAACCTTATATGCCCCCAGGATATAACTTATAACTCTTGCCCTGAGGGCTCGGAGGGGGGGGGTTGTTATCCTCAAAGACCTAATTCTCAGAACTTTCAAATATGTTGAACAAAATGGCTATCTAAAAATTTTGATTGGATGTATTTGGGGAAAAGGTGGGCGTGAGAGGTGGGTTAGTTGCCCACCAATCACTTTCGACTGTTAAAAGGGCACTGGCCCCTTGAATTTCCAATCGAATGATTGGAAATTCAACAAATATCTTATATCCCTTTCTATAAAAATCTTACATACCTCCAAGGCATAACTTACAACCCTTGCCCTGAGGGCTGTGGGGGAGTGTCCTCCTCAAAAAAATAATATCTATTTGTAAATCAACTACGCTGAACCAAATGACATTCTCAAAATTTTGATTGGATGTGTGTGGGAAAATAGTGGGCGTGGAAGGGGTGTTAGTAGCTTTCCAATCACTTTCGACTATTAAAAAAGGCACTAGCCACTCCAATTTCAAAGCGAATGAGCCCTTTTCGAATTTTCTGCGACAACTCCTTCGATACGAAGTGCCCTGGTCTAAAGGATAAAAACATATTGTGCCAACATCGTTCTTTACTTAGGCAGCGCTATTGCGCTGCCTATGATAAAGACAGTCTTGATGCAACTGGACTGTGTTTGGGCAAAAATAAACTTATTAAACAACAATTCCTGATATTCAGAACGACTCTCAATTTTAGCTCACAAAGTGGTAAAATTGTTAATATACTAAGAGTAAAAGCGAGTAACAAAGAAAGTGTATTCACCTTTTGAGGGTACCATGGAGTCAAAAAGGGAATCTGGAATATGTTTGAGTATGAATGAAGTATACCAAAAGCATCTGGTCCAACAGCTCCAATAAGTGCGTATATCCCCCTTGATAAATGGTTGCAAACTAGAACAAAAAGGAGAACGTATGAAAATCTAAGGAAATATAAACTAAGAATGATATTGCTGGAAAAAAAAAATTAAAGCAGAAGAATTGAAGTTTCTTGAACAATAATAATTCTTTTTCTTAATTTGTATCCTAGATATTTATCCTAGAAAGATTAAAAAGAAACACAACCACATGAAAACTAATTTAATTGTAAACACCTAAAAATTGGAAAATGGAAACAAAAATTATATGGGAAGGAAGAAAAACAGAGCTCGTATCACATTACTGACATAAAAATTACAGGTGAAGATAGCCACTGAATATTTGACCAAAATAACAAAACTAAGGTACGGTCTTTAGAATCCTGGTCGGGGATCTTAGGGTTAACGGGGATCTTTGGGAAACGGGCGTACTGATTGCTAGTTTCAGTGCTCATATAAATAAATACTCTAGAAGAGACGACATGATTGCGCTTCCATGCATATAGGATATCCAAAAGACCATTATGAGCAACAATACTGCTATAGCAGTTTTTTTCTCATGATCGATGATCTGTAGCTCCGAATGGGTAAGAGGTCAAAATTTTGCCATTGGAATGGAACCATGAAATAGGGAAGAAAAGTTCAAACTAAGTTCTTAATACTTCCAGTAGTTTCTTGCAAAAAATATAACATTTTTTCCCATTGGGGAAAGTTAGCTTTTTCAGCAAAAATGGGGCTTATTCCTGCAAAGCATAAGATTATCTTTCTGAGAACCAGAGAAAAAAATTTCGTACCTCTTCAAGGTTTATTGGAAATCATTTTGGTAAATTCGGCAGACACGCAAGCAGACACGAAAAGTAAAGCAAGCAGACACGCACTTTTCTGTATTCGAAAACGAACCGTATACTAAAAAATAAGAGTCTACGCAATGGGCAAGTTTCATAGATGTTTATTAACTGAAGTAAATAATGCACGGTCTTGATATAGGCAAAATTAAAAACAATGAGCATACAGAGTTGAACGATTACTTTGTAAGTAAAGGACTTATTTGGTACACAAAGGTTTACAAAACAAAGGACTTTGTGTCGTAAACAAAGGACTTATTAGTCACCGTTCTTTGTAAACATTAAATAAAAAAACAAGTTTTTTTAACTGAAAGTAAGGAGCGACATTAAAACCTAAAACGAACAGAAATTATTCCGTTAATGAAAGGGGCTGTCTCCTCCCCAACGCCTCTCTTTTTACGTTCAAGTTAGACTCTTTCTCAGAACTCTATTTTTCAAAACAATAAAAAACTTTAGCGTAAAGAGCGAGGTGTTGGGGAGGGGATAGCCCTTTTCATAAACGGAATAATTTCTGTTCGGTTTGAGTTTTAATGTCGCGCCTTAGTTTCAGTTAAAAAGCTTGTTTTTTTATTTAATTTCTGAACATTTTTGAATTAATGCAGCTTTGATTTTGGCTCATCATACATGAATAATTAGAATGAAATTTGCATATTAATTTTATGGCTTTCACGAAATTTTGTTCTGACATAACTTACGAATTAACTTGCGTAAAGAACTTCTATATTTGTATGTTTTTATTACATATATTAGGGAGCTTACACCTAGTCAATACCTCACTCTTTACACTAAAGTTCGAATTTTGTTCGAATCAAAAACTCCTGAATCACAAAGACCGGTCAATTAGAATAGATAGCTCTTAGAAAGTACTAAAAAAAAACTTTAGCGTAAAGGGCGAGGTGTTGACTAAGGGGTGAACCCCCTCATATACGTAATAATTTCTGTTTGTTTTAAGTTTTAATGTTGCTCCTTCTTTCAGTTGAAAAAAACTTGTTTTTTTTATATTTCTGATCGTTTTTTAAATAATGCTGGGAAATCCAGTGCCCCCTTAATAGAAATGTACCTTCCCCCAATGAAACATTTCTCCAAGTGAAAGATCCTCCCACGTAACCCCGTACTCCGACCCCCCTCTACCAGAAAAAATTCCCCCTGAAAACGTCGGTGTACTTCCCAATAACCAATACTATATGTAAACATTGGGCAAAGTTTACAACTTGCAGCCCTTCCCCCGAGGACTGGGGGGGTTTAATCATCCTCAAAGACATAGTTATTCTATTTTTCGACCATGCTGAACCAAATGGCTATCTCAAAATTTTAATCGGGTGACTTTAGACAAAAAATGAGCGTGGGAGGGGGCCATAGTTGCCCTCCAATGTTTTTGTCACTTTAAAAGGCCACTAGAACTTGTAATTTCCGTTCAGATGAGCCCTCTAACGATATTCTAGGACTACTGTATCGATACGATTATCCCTGGGAAAAAAAATAAATAAACACGCATCCGTGATACAAAATTCTACATTTTTGCAGATAGGAGCTTGAAACTTCTAGGAGCTTGCAATAGGATTCTTTGATAAGCTGAATCTGATGGTGTGATTTTCATTAAAGTTTTATTAAAGTTTCCTTCTGGCAAAAAAAACGATATTCCACATTTTTGCAGATAGGAGCTTGAAACTTCTACGGTACGGTTCTCTGATACGCTGAATCTGATGGTGTGATTTTCATTAAGGTTCTATGACTTTTAGGGGTTGCTTTTCCCTCTTTTTCGAAAATAAGGCAAATTTTCTCAGGCATGTAACTTTTGATGGGTACGAAAAAAGGAGGTTGTTTCCCCCTTTTTTCGAAAATATCTCAGGTGCTTAACTTTTGATGGGTAAGACTTACCTTGATGAAACTTAAATATTTGAAATCAACATAAAAATCTGATTCGATGTGATGATGTATCTACTGGTATCAAAATTACGTTTTTTGGAGTTTCGGTTACTATAGAGCCGAACCGCTCCTTATCAAATATTTTATCAAACAGTTCGTTACCACGAACTGTTTGATAAAATCATTTTTTGTGTTCACCCATCTTCCCTTATGGTCAATTGGAGATTGAAATAAAAAAAAAACCTCATAGAAACGATTCTCTTAGTTGTAAGTTTTAATGTCGTTCTGCATTTTTATTAAATAGAAAAGCAAGTTTTTTAAACTGAAAGTAAGGAGCGACAATAAAACTTAAAACGAACAGGAATTATTCCGTATATGAAAGGGGCTGTCCCCTCCTCAACGCCTCGCTCTTTACGCTAAAGTTTTTTATTGTTTTAAAAAACAAAGTTGTGAGACAGAGTCAAACTTTAGCGTAACTCGCGAGGCGTTGAGGAGGGGACAGCCTCCTCTAACGTATATGAGGGGGTTCTCAGTTTAATCAGTACCACGCTCTTTACGTTAAAAGTTAAAAAAAAATTAATTCACAAAACCCTGAATCACAAAGGACGTTTAATTAGAATAGATAGCTCTTTTGAAAGGACTAAAAAAAACTGTAGCGTAAAGAGCGAGGTATTGACTTGGGGGTGCCTCTTCTCATACACCTAATAATTTCTGTCCGTTTCACGGTATAGTGTTGCTTCTTACTTTCAGGTGAAAATACTTTTTTTTAAAATTTAATTTCTGATCGTTTTTTAAATAACGATTGGAAATCCGGCGCCCCCTTCGTAGAATTGTCCCTTACCCCAAAGAAACATCCTCCACAGAAAGATTCTCCCGAGTAACCCCCTCCTTCAGCCCCCCCCCCCACCAGAAAAAAATTCTTCCTGAAAAGTCTGTATACTTCCCAATAACCAATACAATATGTAAGCAATGGGCAAAGTTCATAACTTGCAGCCCTTCCCCTGGGAACTGTGGGAGATTAAGTCCTCCTTAAAGACATATTTATTAGATTTTCGACTATGCTGAACAAAATGGCTATCTCAAAATTTAAATCGGGTGACATTGAGAAGCAAATGAGCGTGGGAGGGGGCCTAGTTGTCCTCCATTTTTATGGTCACTTAAAAAGGGCACGAGAACTTTTAATTTCCGTTCCAAAGAGCCCTCCTACGATATTCTAGGATCACTGGGTCAATACGATTACCCCTCGGGAAAAAAAACAAAAAAAAAACAAATAAACACGCATTCGTGATCTTTCTTCTGGTAAAAAATGGAAAATTCCACATTTTTGTAGATAGGAGCTTGAAACCTCTATAGTAGGGTTCTCTGATACGTTGAATATGATGGTGTGATTTTCATTAAGGTTCTATAATTTTTAGGGGGTCTTTCCCCCTTTTTTCTAAAATCAGCCAAATTTTCTCAGGTGCTTAACTTTTGATCGGTAAGACTAAACTTGATTAAACTTATATATTTGAAATCAGAATTAAAATCTGATTCTTCTGATGTATCTATTGGTATCAAAATTCTGTTTCTTAGAGTTTCGGTTACCATTGAGCCGTGTCGCTCCTTACTTACAGTTCGTTACCACGAACTGTTTGATTTGTAAATCTTTTTTTTTTCTTGGGAAGGGCTGTCCCTTCTCACTCGTTATAATAAAGTGTGATGGTGCTTTGAAAAAGCTTTATATTCCCATTCAACGGCCGTTGTGTTTCAGCAGTTTTTCTGAAAGGATTTGGACAAAAATCCAACTTTTAGCGTAAAGAACGCGGATTTTGGTAGGAGGCAGCCCCCTATATATGGAATAATTTCTGTTTGTTTTAAGTTTTGAATTGTTGCTCTTTACTTTTAGTTTTAAAAAACTTGTTTTTTTTTATTCTGATTGTTTCTCAAGTCATGACCAGGCCTAACCAAGCTATGGTGTGGGCACCGGCCTCATAAATCCCCAATCCCGTTCTGTTAAATTGTGTGTATCAATAATTGTAAATTGACTAGTAACGCCCTGCTTTTTCCAATTTTGATACATAGATAAGAATTATAACGTTGGATTGTAACTAAAGTTTTGGACAAAATTTGAATATTTAGTAAAAATTTTCGATGAACTTTACTTTCGTTGAATAAGTGCTTAATAAACTTTTTACTGCAGAATTTTGGGCGGACGGAGAGGGGTATTGTTGTTCTTGTCGGTTGAAATTTCGCGTGATTTGATTTTCTACGCGGAAGAAGCCATCAAAACCTCTACAATAAGTTTTTCTAATGTTTAAATACATTATATACATGTATTTAAGCTCATTGGAACATTGTATGTAAATAGAAAAAGAGATGTATTACCATTTAAATCACTAAAAATAATTTTCACGGTAAGACTTGCCCCTCCCCCAAGAAATTTTCTGGTGAGGCTCGTGATGCCCTACCTCACTTTTTCCACCTCTTTACTGGATGGAATACTCATGTGGTATTTTATGCCACATATAAAACTATTGTCGCAATAGGAGGGGCACTAATACCACCACCCCCCCCCCACCGCTATAACACCAATAACAAAGGCGTAGAATAAAAATATTCCCGAGAATCAAGAGGGATTAGATAGCAGTTTCCATTCACCTATCCCCTTCTTCCCCAAAACTCATTCTATATTTATCTGAAAACTTAAAATGAGGGATTAAAATATTTGGGCATTAAAATACAGTTTTGTGAGGCATCCCCTCTCACCTACAAAGTTACCAATCGCCTCTCCTTCATAATATTTAATTCGCATTTACTCATCCCTGTATATGATTAAATAAAAAAAACAAGTTTTTTTAACTGAAAGTAAGTAACGACGTTAAAACTTAAAACGAACAGAAATTATTCCGTATATGAAGGGGGCTGTCCCCTCCTCAACGCCTCGCTCTTTACGCTAAAGTTTTTTTATTGTTTAAAAAAATAGAGTTGTGAGAAAGTCAAACTTTAGCGTAAAGAGCGAGGCGTTGAGGAGGGGACAGCCCCCTTCATATACGGAATAATTTCTGTTCGTTTTAAGTTTTGACGTCGTTCCTTACTTCCAGTTGAAAAAACTTGTTTTTTTTATTTAATTTTCGAACATTTTTGAATTAATGCAGGTTTTGATTTTGGCTCACCGTACATGAATAATTAAAACAAAATTTGCATATTATATTTGGTTAAATGGCTTTCTCAAAACTTGTTTAATTTTATTTACGAACGTTTTTATTAGTAATAAATATACGTAACTTAGAATTAACTTACGTAACGAACTTCTATATTCATAAATTTTTAACACGTATATTAGGAGGTTCGCCCCCTAGTCAATACCCTGCTCTTTAAACCATAGTTCGAATTTTTTTTCCAGTTCTTTAAAAATGACCTCTTAATCACAATCAGTTGATCAGTTGAAAAACTTGTTTTTTTTTATTTAATTCCTGATCTTTTTCTTTAATAATGCTGGGAAATCCGGCGCCCCCTTCATAGCAATGTCCCTTCCCCCATGAAAACTTCCTTCGTGAAAAGATCCTTCCATATAGCCCCCGACCGTCTCTTTCCCCCACCTACCAGAAAAAATCTCCTCTGAAAAAGTCTGTATACTTCCCAACAACCAATACTATATGTTAACATTGAGTAAAGCTCATAACTTTCAACCCTCCCCCGGGGGACTTTGGGGGATCAAGTCATTCTAAAAGACATTTTTATCATATTTTCGACCATGCTGAACAAAATGGCTATCTCAAAATTTTGATCGGGTGACTTTGGGAAAAATATGAGCGTGGGAGGGGGCCTAGTTGCCCTCCATTTTTTTTGGTCACTTAAAAAGGGCACTATAACTTTTAATTTCCGTTCCAATGAGCCCTCCCACGATATTCTAGGACCACTGGGTCGATACTATCACCCCTGGTTAAAAAAAAACAAAAAAAAAAACAAACAAATAAACACGCATCCGTGATCTTTCTTCTGGCAAAAAATGGAAAATTGCACATTTTTGTAGATAGGAGATTGAAACCTCTACAGTACGGTTTTCTGATACATTGAACATGATGGTGTGATTTTTATTAAGGTTCTATAACTTTTAGGGGGTCTTTCCCCCTTTTTTCGAAAATCAGCCAAATTTTCTCAGTCACGTAACTTTTGTTGGGTAATATTAAACTTAATGAAACTTATATATTTGAAATCAGAATTAAAATCTGATTCTTTTGATGTATCTATTGGTATCAAAATCCCGTTTTTTAGAGTTTTGGTTACCATTGAGCCGGGTCGCTCCTTACTTACAGTTTGTTACCACGAACTGTTTGATTTTATGAGATATGAAGCAAAACAGTTTAGTTAAAAGAAAATTTAAAAGAAATATCAGAAACAATTTTCTGTAAGAAGAAGAGAGATATTAGCCTGCAGCACCATTATTCAGTCTTGATCCAAATGAACTGAGGCAACAGATTACTCCTTCTACCGTCCCCCTCCCCCTTTTTATATTTATTTGAAGGCTCATGAAAAGTTAGTCAATTTGGCATTGAAATACGGTCTTTTAGGCATCTATTCCCCCCCCCCTCTTCCTTCATAACAGCTGACGCGCAATTACTACTACTACTACTACTAACAACTGACCGCAGCACCAAGCTGCCTAAGGCCAACACAGCTACGCAAGCTCCTCCTCCACCCCAATCGATTCAAGGCCTCCCTTTTTACACCCGCCCACGAAGTTCCCATTTCCTTTAAATCTTTCTTTATGACGTCCTTCCACCCCAGATGGGGACGACCTGCTTTCCGTTTAGTCCTAGACGGTTGGTCAAAAAGAACAATCTTTGGCAATCTGTCATCCTTCATCTACACAACGTACCCTAGCCACCTCAACCTTTCTTTCATTATAGCCCTAGAAAGCGCTATAGAACCATATTTTTCGTACAGCCTATTGTTTGAAATACAGTCAGTCAGCAGGGTACCCAGAGCAATCCTTAGGTCATTTCTCTGGAAAACATCTAGCAAATCTTCATCCGCTTTTCGGAGCGCCCATGCTTCAGAGCCATATTTGACCACTGTCATCACTGTAGCTTCTAATATTCTAATCTTGGTTTGCAGACTTGTCTTCCTATTTTTCCAGACTTTTTTTAACTGTGAAAAAACACCCTGAGCCTTGGCTATTCTATTTTTAACATCTTCACTGCTCCCATCATCTTTACTAATAATACTACCAAGGGTAGCAAGTAGCGTAATTAAACATAACTAAACAAAATTTCATGAAGAATAAAGCCAACCAATTCAATTAAATCCAGTTTTAAAATAAATAAACATATAAACCTTTTATCTTGTGTAAAATAAGTGACTTTTCAGGAACGAATGTACCACCATACGGTGTTGCATTCTCTGCAACTGAGAAGCTCAATATGTGGATTTTTGATATTTTTAAATGGATTGGCTATCTCAAAAATTTTCAATCGATAGAAACTTGTTCCTCTTTGGTCCCTTAAAAACAGCACCGTATGTTCTAATTTCCATTTCTAATTTCCAAACTGAGTCAAAACTTAGTAACCCCCCCCCCCCGAAACAAAATCCTGGATCCGCCCTTGGTCTGCTGAGAAGTTAGGAGCCAAGTTCAAAATTCAAAGCTATGCAATATATGCAGCCCTAAACGTGTTAAACACTTTCTTATTGTACCCATACTTTTCCAGCTCAGCTAGGGGGTGGGCTAGTAGGCCCACGCCCCAGAGGTTTTAACCTCCAGGCCTTTAGTTAGTAATACCAAAAAAAAAACTCGGCAAAGTTCTAATGCATGACCACCTCTAAAGGAAACATGCTAATAAAATAAAAGTAGTATCATTAGGTTCCTTATTTTATGACCTTTCCAAATATCACAGACGCTTTTCTGACAATACAGCCCCCCCCTCCCCTCTGACGGTCCCAAATATAACTTTTGGATGTGTACAAACCTAAAAGAAAACGCTAACACAATAAACATTTTACTTTATTATTTACACCATGTTTGACTATCATATTTCCTTCTATTTTTGTTAGGCCTACCTATATTTAAAAATCATTTTAACCCTTTGATGCATGAATAATGAAAAAAGAGAGGAAAAAATTCTGCGCCTGTTTCTGTGCTTTATTTAAGGTTATTCCGCGACGAAAATGTCAAGAAAAAAAATTAATTGATGAAAGTGAAGAAACTACAGAATGGTTCCCACAGGCAACATCCGGCAGTAACAGCACATAGTCACACGTCGCCTAGCTAGTGTGGTAAGATAGGAAACAGTTTCTGTTTGGCGTGAAACACAAAACCACTTCGCCCTTAATACACTTCAACTTGGAGTAGGCTTGAACACAAGCTCGGAACCTCTGTTTGCTGTCTATCCAAGCTGGAAAGTGCTCCTGGCCGTTGAGTCTCGTCGAGTCTGGTGGGTGGCAACTATACTTTCTTTTCTTTTGGGATAGAGCTTCGTTGAGTGGTCTGCCTCTCTTAGGTGTCGCTGAGGATGCGCCAGACAGTAAGGCGCGTGCAACGTCCGTTTTGAACTGCAGCAAGTTCATAGGTTTTTGTCCAGTAGGAAGACACCTGCGATATAGGATCCATCCATTTACAGTGGAAAGGTCAAACAAGAAAAAGAAAATTCGCATGTACCACTTGTTTCTGGACTTGAAGTCAATTCTGTACAGCTCTATCAGCATATCGGCAAGATCAACGCCACCCATAAAGCGATTGTATTCCTTTACGCAGTGTGGTCTCTTCACTTCCATATGCTCTTTTCGCTTGCCATCCTATCTCTCACAGGTATCTTCAGGATCCACAGCTGCATAGCTTGATATCAAGTGAACCGGCTTATTATCATACCACTTCACCACTACAATATTCGACTGCGTTTCCACCCGCCAGTCATACGAGCCTCGTCCTTGCGCTTTCATTTTGCTATCTAGTTCCAAAGCGCAGCCTTTTAACCTGTTTACTCTAACTGTAGCCAGTGCAAGTATACCCTGGTCATTTAGGGCCAGGTCTAGTGACGTTTGGGCCAGGTCTAGTGACGAAAACCAGTTGTCGTAAAAGAGCTTGTAGTTCATGTGGTTTGGGATTCCCCTCGCAAGTTGGAGGACAAAGTCAGCACCAACCCCAAATCGCTTGTATCAACTGATCCCTTGCCAGTGTAAATTTCTAAATCATACACAAATCCACTTATTCCCGCTCTGGAGATGGACTTGCATACCCACGTATGTGGTTTTTTCGGATTGTACTGCCTCGGCAATATTCGCTGCTTCGCTAGGACTATTTTCTCATCAATGACCTTGTGTTCTTCCGGGTGTCTCTTCATGCAGTTGGCTCGAACCTTCTCTATCAAGGGACAAGCTTTATGAATCTCGTCGTAACCAGAGTCTCCCTGAGGCTTTTGTGATACATTGTCATTTAAATGCAAATGCTTCTTTATCAGTTCAAATCTGTCACGTGACATAGCAGTGGCTATCACGGAGTAACGAGTTTCGTTTGACCAGTAGCTGCGATAGGAGGGCATTTTCACTATTCCTGTAAACGCAAGGACTCCCAGGAAACGCTCAATGTCAGTCGAAGAAACGCCTAACTGCTTAAAACAACCTGACGTATTCCAATGGGGTCTTGCCGCTCATTTCTTGGTTGGCACGAAGTTGATCTTTCCACAGAGTGTCTGGTGGGATGAAATCTACTCTCCTTCAAGTAATGTCTCGTTATGTCATCGGTTTGTAAGTAGGAATACTTGAGGCTTGTTGTGTTTGTGTTTCTTCACTTCCATTGGCTTGAGACTCATCATGACTGTCACAGTCGTTGGCCTTAAATAGGCCGGTTTATATTTAATCGTAGAGCAGTTATTCAAAAACATAACCAGGAGGAACAAAATGTGGCTCAAACGGGTCTTCACCCTAACATGAGAAGTCTTCCAGGTTAGAAGCACCATCTGGAAAAAATACAAAATTCACAGCTTGTGCCAATGAAACTGTGTGTGAACGTATTCTCTTCATAATTTTAAAGTACTCATCTTCCGCTGTTTTTGGTGAAGTGGATGTAGATTCGTCCATTGCAACCCTAGAAAAGACATATTGGTTGAGAAACTTAGTCAATCTTACTAATTGTATCTACAGGAAATTTCGTAATTAAGCTACAGAAAGTTTAGTATTTTACTATTGACAATGGAAACCCCAAGCTCAAGCTCCTCAGAGCTACAGATCCTATTTAGCATGGTCGAATCATCAGAAATTATAAGATAGTGGCGTAAAAACTGTGGTTACGGGATATCTTAGCATATCACACTCCATATACGTTCAGTCGCCTGAAAAGTTCCCATTTCTGACGGATGGTTCCTCTAGGAACCACGATTTTTAGGGCCGCTCCCTTCCCTTAATTTTTGCACTATAGATGCAAACGACGCTTCATTTGAACTGTCAGACCTTCCTCTCTGCCAGGTCAGGGAAATAAAAACTCTAGAACAAATCACTACTTTGTCAATTACAAAAATACATGCCCACCTTTCTGAAAAATCCAAGGAGGCAAAAAGTACTTACTTCGACCGTGATTATCTCACCCAAAGGCAGACGATCATAAACTGACAAAAATACTGGGAATAGAGCTCGTTGACTATCACACAATGATAGCAACCCTGAGGGGCTAGCTTGTGTTGTTTTGATAAAAAAAAATTCTGAAATTTGTGGTTCCTGAGGGAACCTTCAGGCATCAAAGGGTTTAAGATAATATTTTCATCCAATTCAGTTCTATAGCAATCGCTTAGTCCGAATGCTTTTCATGTGTCAAGAATGCAATTACCCAGCTAACAGACATACGACTCATCGCGAGACGAATAACAACTAAGAAATTTTATTTGGGGTTGTATCTGGACAATCACAGAGATAGGGTGCATTGTCAGAAAAGTGACTATTCTATTTAGAAAGAGCATAAAATAACGAATTTAGTTGTAATGCTTTTATCTATTAACGTATTTTACATATTAATATATTTTCTTTAGAAGTAGGCACTAGAACGTTACCAAACATAAAATTTAACTGTTTTTTTTTTAAGATTTTTGAACCAAGTTTGGAACTTCCAAGACTGAAAAGCAAATACACAAAATAAATGTTTCAGCCTCTCTTATCTTCTGTTCTACTTTTTTTTATATATAATCATAATTTTCTCATGGCATCATGAGATACATGGTTACATAGATGCTATAGTTACATAGTTACCTACATACATATATATATATATATATATATATATATATATATATATATATATATATATATATATATATATATATACGCTTATATACATAGTTAGTTATAGTTGCATAGTATAGTTACTATAGTTACTACACCTTTTACCGACAGAGTTTCTGCTTATTTGGTTTTCATTTGCCAAGATTTGTTTTATAATTGGTATATCAAATTGAGGGTTCTATCAGCAGCTGGATGATGATTTTTTTTTTTTTAACAAGAATGACCTTGTATCTTTTGGAAAATTTAACCCGTCCCCTTACTTAACCCAATTTATAGCTGGTCGCAACCACCCAGATTATATCTTACACAGAATTAGAAAAAATGACATCCCATTGTGCTCGTGTGGCGGTGTTGAAAATTGTCATCACCTCCCCTTTGAATATGCCAATTATTTTTTTTCCGCGCTCATTTTTGATCAAACATCTAAGTGATCTTTCCTTTCAATTTGTATTTACCTAGTTTTTGCAAACTTACTCGGTTCGTAGAAATTCAATTTTTCATTGACACGGTCTGATTTGATCAATGTTCAAAGTTGATTTCTAGAGGGGTATACTTATTATTCAGTTTTTAGTTTGTTTGGTTTCTTCTTCTTTTTCTTATACGTATTTTCTTCTTTTTTGATGTATCCTTTTCTCTCTTCTTTTCGTGTCAATTTACATTTATTGCAGTTGTAGTAGATGTGAAATACCGGGTTTCCGGTTCACTCACTAATAAATAATCTATCTATATGTTTGCCATTTGATTCTATTTACAAAAAAATAAAAGACCCAACAAGGCTATATGATTTGGGTATAATTTTTCAAAACACCAAAAGCTAGATCTTGAGATGGCATATGATACCACGAAGTTTAAAACTTGACTTTCGAAAAAATGAAATTAGTGCTTTGTGAATCCAGCAAGTTTGTACCTTTTTTGAGTATTTTTTTGCTTTTATTCTAATTAAGTACCAAGGAAAATGAAATCTTATCGTTAATTGTCAATAAAAGCAAAAAAAAATAATACACAAAAAAACACAAAAAAGGTACAAACTTACTGGATTGACAAAGCACTAATTTCATTTTTTCAAAAGTCAAGTTTTAAACTTCGTGGTATCATATGCCATCTCAAGATCTGGCTTTTGATTTCTTTTAAATGTTTTGACTTTTATTAATTTAAGAAATATAAAATTAATTAAGATTTTAAGGAATAAATATCAGCTTATGTATAATAAACTGACAATGCACGTTTTTTTTAGTAAATTTATTTGAATTTTTTTCAGTAAAGTACAAATTATATTCTGGCTTTTAGAAAGCAAGGGATTTAGAACCCTACTCGTATGAATTTCTGCTCGTTTTGAGTTGTACTCTGTTATTTATGTTAATTTCTATTTGTATTGGGTTTCCTAATTCATTTATTTATTGACACTGATTTGTGGCAGTTGTATGCTTGGTAGATTATTTTATTCTACTTTTGTTCGTTTTTGTTTTAATGGAGTTCTTTTTTTTGAAAAAACTTATTTTGTGGAATTTTTTTTTAATTAGTTATAATAAATGTCAGCGTTCAGTAAAAACCCGATGTCTGTCCCTGAAACAAAAGAATTACGACGCTAGCAGCCATCGCCAAACGTTAGCTCACTGCACAAGCACCGAAGGGTCGCTCCCTCTCAGAAATCATGTACACCAGGTGGCGTGCGCCAAGTGGGGTAGAACTACGCTAAGCGTTTAGAAAAGTGTGCAAGCATTTTACGGACTTTGTAAAGCATAGCGGAACTGTGCGGCACACGTGCCGTTACAAGATGTTTACCAGACGGAGGGAAGTCGACACCCCATTGGCAAGCACCAGTTTATGCTCTAAACAGCTTCGTACTCTTTCCCTGTTCATTTTTTTTTCACGTTTTTTTTTTTAACACTGAATAGGTTTAATTCATAGTTCATAGAAGTAATCGTGAAAGTAGCATCATTATTCATAATCATAACTAGTCATCGTAGCCAATAGCCTACTTTACTTCAAGGCTTGAAAGTCGAGACTCTGGGCAAACATTATCCAAAAATTTCCTGGAAAGTTTGTATTTCCCGGGTTTCCATCCAAAAGGAAACTAAAACTAGAGTTTGAAGGATTTGTCCTAACTTTTTTATTATTCTATCCGACTAAGCCAGAGAATTATCGTCAAAACCGTTCTTCAATTCAGCTATCTAATTTCTTCCTGAAGATCTGTAAAGTGCCAGTCTATGCCCTAGCTATCAAATTTAAAGATATATGGAATGCAAGAAATTGGAAACCTTTGTCTTAAGTTGAAAAACAGAAAAGTGCAGTCTCATCTGTTATAGTTTCCATTGTCTCCAATAGGAGTAACCTTGGGCGGGCAGGAAACATAATCCTCCTAGAAACTAGAGAGTCTTGTAGGCCTCCCCTACCTTCAATCAGATGGTTTTAGCAAGTAGAACAGGCAATCTTAGCATACCCAAAGGTTTTGGAAACAACCGCAAAGCTAAAATTGTGTGAAACTTTGAAATGTTAAGCTTTTGCAGAATGATAAGGATGGCTATGGGCTATAGAAATCCCCCCCCTCATAGAAAAACAAATCCAGAAACTTCGACTCGGGGTGAGAAAATTCCCAAGGATCCGAAGCTTAACCGCTCGTAGCGAATCGAGGAATACCAGAGGAGACAGACGACACATGCATATGTACACACACACACACACGCGCATATATATATATATATATATATGTATATATATATATATATATATATATATATATATATATATATATATATATATATATATATATATATATATATATATATATATATATATATATATATATATATATATATATATATATATATGATTGAGGGGCAAGGCTATGCCCCTAGACTTTTTACTCCCCCTCCTAGATTTTGAGAAATACCTTTACGGAGGCATTTTCAGCAGTAGGTTCTTAATCCTTAAATTGCTGTGTGGAAGTGCAATTTAAGGTTGACATAAAATAGTGTAAGAAAAACACATCGTGTTGTCAGTTTCCAGGGTAATGAAGTGAGATATTACCCTCAGACTCCTCTACCTACGCCTATTGGTTTTCCTTTAGAATGTAAAAATTGATCCCAGAAGCAGGATTGTGATTTCAACTCATTTCAACTAATTATTATGTGTGTGGAAGCTACAAACATACAATATGTTTTGAATATATATTTTTACGTATGTCCAATATTTTGGTGTCAATAACTATTT
>NC_142795.1:63886414-63897244 GCF_049724085.1 Artemia sp. Qi Xiang Cuo | reverse complement strand
ACTATCAAAGTTCCATGTTTTAGAGTTCCAGTTTCTACTGGAAAGAGTGCTCTTTACCCATCATTAAATAATAAAAAAAACAGTTTTCTCAACTGAAAGTAAGGAGCGACATTAAAACAAAACGAACAGAAATTATTCTCTATATGAAGTGGGATGCCCCTTGCTCAATACCTCGCTCCTCACGCTAATTTTTTTTAGTATTTTAAATATGCTCCTTATCCTAATTAAATGGCTCTATGGTTTCAGAAGGCAGTCGAAAAGAATTGGGACAAAAAGTGAAAAATGAGCTAAGGAGTTTGGTATTGGGAAGCGGGCATCCTCCCTCATATACGGAATAATTTAAGCTCGTTTTATATTTTAATGTTGCTTTCAGAAGAAAACGAATTCAATATTTTTTTTTTATTTCATTTCTCATAGTTTTTCAAATAATGCCTGTAAATCCACCTCCCTCCTCCATAGAAAATTCCTTCATGGAAAGTTTCTCTCGCGTAAAATCCCTCTTCTGCCGGAAAATTTCATCCTCGTTGAAAATACCCCTAAGTGGGTTTGGGGGATTGAGAAGGGATCGAAAATATTCCTTGCGGATAATTTTGTTTGTAAAATTTTCCTTATGCTACTTTCATTTGAAAAATGCTTATTTTTTTATTATTTCCAACAGATTATCAAATCACACTGAAATCCACTCTGTGATAGATTTTCCCTTGACCCCTCTTCCAATCGAAAGCTTCTCCTGCATTTAAAGTCCCCCATGAAGAATTTTTCCCATGGAGAACACCCCCCCCTTCCTCCAATGGAGAAATCCCACGCACAATTCCAAACCGTTTTAGAATTTCCCTCTGAGAATCACCCCGAAATATCTCCCCATATAAGTTTGAGTCGGCAAAGAGAAAATAAGACAAATAAAAAAATTTAGCATAGGAATTCTGGCAAATTCTCCCGGGTAAAATTTCCCCTTGAAAGTTCATTTCCGGAAACTTCTCTCCACATGGAAAATTTCCCCTCGGAAATCTCAGAAATCCGGAAAATCTCCCTCAGGAAATTCCCCCTCTCCTAAAAAGGTCTGTTTACTTCTCAATAACAAACACCATATGTAAACAAAAGACTAATATTAGAGCTTGCAGCCGCTTCCCCAGGGGCTATGGAGGAGCATTTCATCCTCAAAGGCATGATTAATTAACCTTTCAAATTTTTAAACAAAACGGCTATCTCAAAATTTTGATCGGATAGCTTTGGGGAAAAAAAGACATTGAAGTTGTTTAGTTGCCTTCCAATATTTTTGACCATTTAAAAAGAACACAATAACTTTTAATTCCCGCTCAGTTGAGCCTTTTTCTAATCCTCTAGGACCGTTGGTTCAAAACGATCACCCTGGTGAAAAAAAAAATACAAGAAAAGACACCGACCCGTCATCTTTCTTCTGGCCAAACGTGCAGGATTCCAAATTTTTGCAGATGGAAGTTTGAAACCCCTTCAGTGAGATTATGTGATATAAAGAATCTGATGGTGCGATTTTCATTAAAATTTCTTGACTTTTTGAAGGCGTTTTCTCCCTTTTTCGAAAAAAAAGAAATGATTACTACAATGGGAAATTTTTAAGACAGGGAAACTTGCTCAAATCTCAAATGAATATTTCGGCCATATATCCAAGTGCCGTTCTCAACAAAACAGATAAATAAAAAAAAGTTACCCCTTAACAAGTTACCCGTAAAACTAAATTAAAAATTAAAACAGTCCCAGAATCCTTACCTCAACAAAGTTCAGCAGGGACAGATAGATGAAACAAAACGAAATGAGGCAATTCATTCAGGTGAAATAAAAATTAAAGGCATGTTTTTAATGCTAGTCTCGCCTTATTGGCAGCTAGCCTCAAAGGTCTTTTCTTAACAGATTTACTGGTACTGACTACTCATTTTTAATAAAATTTGTCAAATCATTTTAAATTAAATTTATGTGTAAAGCATTGAGTGAATACTCTATTAAAATTCTATCTAAAGAAATATTATTATTTACCTTAATTTCAATTTCTATTGTCTCAAGAACAGCCTGTTATTTTACCTAAGTCATTATTAATGAGGGAGGATTTTTCAAAAGTATTATAAACGCTTCTTGGGCAAGTTACTGGGATTTAATCTTTGCCAAAGTTCAGGTAATTCATGATTCAAAGTTGCTGGTGAAGACTACATACAGATTATTTTGTGTGCAAGCTTTTTTTTTTTAAATTCGTAGTAAATTTGGAATATATTGAACTTCAATAATAGAAGGTATATCTTATTTGAGGCCTTGTCAAGAACTTAATAGGGTAAAAGATCTATGATTTAAAGAGATCTTAACAGGGTAAAAGTTCAAGATCATGTATCAAGAGCTTAAATAGGGTAAAAGATCTGTGATTTTAAGAGTGTCTTTTTACACTCTTCGTGGTCAAACAGTTCGTGGTAACGAAGTGTAAGTAAGAACCGACCGGGCTCAGTAGTAACCGAAACTCTAAAAAAACGGAATTTTGATACCAATAGATATATCAAAAGAACCGGCTTATTATGCTGATTTCAAATATATAAGTTTCATTAAGTTTAGTTTTAAAAATTTACTGGACTAAAACTACGGAAAGAACCACAGAGAAACAGCCTTCGCAGAGACAGATAGAGGGACTTCGGAAGGGATAGAGTTCCATCGATGAATAGATTGATAAACAGCAGAACTCTGAGCTGCTTTTGATGAAAGTTTAGGCGAAGTAAATCTGCGAGAAGAATTACACAAAGAAGAAGAATACCCATCTCAGGCAACGAACCTGAGCATTATTTGCCTGCTTAGACAATAAATCTGTGGGGAGGTGGAATTTTTCCGTGGAGGTGTAACCAGGTTTCCTGGCATTATTTAAAAACCCAGAAATTATATAAAAATCAAGTTTTTTCAACTGAAAATAAGGAGCTACATTAAAACTTAAAAAATAGATATTCTTAAGTATGTGAGGGGGGTTGCTCCTCCTCAATCTCTCACCCTTTAAGCTCAAGTTTTAATTCTGTCCCATTTCCTTAAGAATGACTCCTGAAACACAATGTTCGTTTAATTAAAACAATAAGAAGCTTTTTTAAAAGTACTAAGAAACTTTAGCGTAATGAGTGAGGTGTTGATGAGGGGGCAATCCCCCTCTTATATGTAATAATTTCTGTTTAAATTAAGTTTTAATGTTGCTCCTTGCTTTCAGTTAAAAAGCTTTTTTTTATTTATTTAATCAAAAAGAATCGGATTCTTATGCTGATTTCAAATATATAAGTTTCATCAAGTTTAGTCTCATCCATCAAAATCCTAAGAAAATTAGCCTTATATTCGAAAAAAGGGGGAACACCTACTAAAAGTGATAGAATCTAAAAGGAAATCACACCATCAGCTTCAGCGTATCAGAAAATCCTAATGTAGAGGTTTATTGCTCCTATCTAAAAAAATGTGGAATTTTATTTTTTTTCCAGAAGAAACATCACGGATGCATGTTTATTTTTTTTGTGTGTTTCTTTTTCCCAGGGGTAATCGTATCGACCCAGTGGTACTAGAATACCACGAGAGGAATCATTAGAACGGAAATTAAAAGTTCTAGTGTCTTTTTTAAGTGACCCAAAAAATTTGAGGGCAACTAGGCCCCCTTGCACCCTCATTTTTTCACAAAATCTCCCGATCAAAATTTTAAGATAGCCATTTGGTTCAGCATAGTCGAAAATCTAATAACTATTTCTTTGAGGATGACTTAATCCCCCACAGTTCCCGGGGAAAGGGCTGCAAGTTATGAGGTTTTCCCATTGTTTACATAAAGTATTGATTATTGTCAAGGGGAGGGGATTGCGCGGGAGGATCTTTTCAAGGAGAATTTTTTCATGGGGAAGGGACATTTCTATGAAGGGGGCACCGGATTTCCCAGAAATCATTAAAAAAGATCAGAAATTAAATAAAAAGACAAGTTTTTTTTTCAACTGAGGAGTAACATTAAAATTAAAAACGAACACAAATTATAACGTATACGAGGGGGTTCGCCCGCTAGGCAATACCTCGCTCTTTGCAGTAAAGTTTCTTTAGTACTTTCAAAAGAGCTGTCTATTATAATTAAACGGCCTTTGTGATTCAGAGGTCATTCTTAAAGAATTGGAGCAAAATTTGAACTTTAGCGCACAGAGCGAGATATTGACTAGGGGGTGAACCCCCTCTTATACGCAATAATTTCGGTTCGTTTTAAGTTTTAATGTTGCTCCTTAATTTCAGTTAAAAAGAATTTGTTTTTTTTATTCAATAAAAAGGATGGAATAACTGTTTTCAAAATGTGTATCTCTGACAAAATTTGCTTCTGCTCTAACATGAAATTCTGATTAAATATTTAGGGCACAATCTACAGAGAAGTTACGATAACTCTTTCAACTTGTGGGGGTGATTAGACTTTAAATGAAGATATTGATTGTTTTTTGTGGGTTTTCTGTAAATAATAAAATTCAGTTTGTCAATCCTACGAATAATTAACACATCTAGAAATGGTATTTTATTTGTATTTTCAACTTGTAAACAGCAAATTTCTGGAATTTGCCTTAAGATGATCTAAAAAGCACTTAATTCCGTCTCCTCTGTAATTCCAAAGTGCCAATATGTCGTCCATGTAACGTCCCCAATAAATATGCTTAAAAAAATATGGATTTTAATCCCAATTTTAAATTTAATTTACATATATATTCTCCAGTAAACCTGATAAGGGTGCACCCATGGGCAGACCCTTTATTTGCTTACATTGCGCAAAACTTCTGCATAAAAACGCACAATGCATAAAACGTTTGCAACAGCATAAAGATAACATAGCCAAAGCTTTAAATTCTGATAATGCTAGTAATTCTTTTGATTCTGCTCTAAGCAGCCATGTTTTGGATCACCCAAGCTATAAAATACTTTTTTGAAAAATCATACCTCATTAGCAGTGACTTAGGTATTAAACGATTTGTTTGTTAGGCAATAGAAATTAAACTTAAGGTAAATAATAATAATACTCTTTTGAAAAATCCTTCCTCATTAGCAATGACTTAGGTATAAAACGATTTGTTTGTTAGGCAATAGAAATTAAACTTAAGGCAAAGAATAATATTTATTTAGACAAGGGTTTGGGGGAGTATTCACTCAATGCTTTACTCATGAATTTAATTGAAAACAACTTGACAAATTATATTAAGAATACAGTAGTCAATACCAGTAGTAACCTAGGTGCTGATCCAGAGGGGACTAGACCGGGGACAAGATAGTGCTGATCCAGAGGGGACTAGACCGGGGACAAGATAGTGCTGATCCAGAGGGGACTAGACCGGGGAAAAGATAGTGCTGATCCAGAGGGGACTAGACCGGGGACAAGATAGTGCTGATCCAGAGGGGACAAGATAGTGCTGATCCAGAGGGGACAAGACCGGGGAAAAGATAGTGCTGATCCAGAGGGGACAAGACCGGGGACAAGATAGTGCTGATCCAGAGGGGACAAGACCGGGGACAAGATAGTGCTGATCCAGAAAGGACAAGAACACAAAAAAGTAGTGTAAGCGGTGCATTGACTTATCAAGGCCAACCAGACAGGTTTCTGGTGGGTATAGTCTGGTTTGGTGGGTATAGTCTGGTTTGGTGGGTATAGTCTAGTTTGGTGGGACTAGTCGGGTTTGGTGTGGCTAGTCGGGTATTGTTGGTATAGTCTGTCTCGGTGGGTAAAGTCTGGTTTGGCTGGTATAGTCTGGTTTGGTTCGTATAGTCTGGTTTGGTTTTTCAAAGAGAGTGAGTATTACGCTTTACTTTTTTAAATCGAAAACTAGAGATTGTCAGATTGCGTATTTAGGAATGTTTTTGTAGGGAAAGCTGTCTATCACCCATGTGTTATCCACAGTTCCATTTCTTTGAAGTCTGTGCAATCAAGAGTGGTTTCTGATTTTTTGTGGACAATTGCCTTTAGCCAACAATAGTTTGATATGAATGTGTCGGTAGATAGGATTTGCGAATTTGATCCTATTAAGGTGGAAAAAAAGAAGAAAAGGGTTTAGTATTTGCGAATACTTCGATTTGTACTGTATAATACACAAGTGGTGTTTGAAAAGTGTTGTCAAATTAAAATAGTTTAACGAGGGCTTGTTAACTCAGGCAATTTGTTATAAATTTGAGACGACCTCAATCTATGAAAATGGTTAATGATGATAGAATGACATTGTGAGTTGACCTAGCTTTACCTCTTTGATGTGTTCTGTATAATACACAAGTTGTGTTTGAACAGTGTTGTCAGTATAAAATAGGGTTCAACGTTATATTATACTAAAAAGTTGATACTAAGAGAGATGTAGATGGCAAGAAAATAATTTTAATAAAGAAATCCAGAACAAACCATAGAAATCCTTGCAAATCAAGTAGTAAGGTGTATGTGAGTACGAACCATCAAAGATCATAAGCACCAATTACCCTAACCAGCAGAGACATCAACCCCCCAAAAGGTCCCCTATCCCCAAACTCGAAGGGTGCCCCCTCCCCTCCAACTTTTTGACCCCCTCCCCCCTTTTTTTTAATTTTTTATTCTTTTTTTTTGGCAATTGACATTTTTTCTGATAACAAGTATCACTCATTACGATCGTAGCTTTCAAATGTGAAACTTAAGTCCATTTTTGGATCGAAAAATAAACTATTTCAGTAAAATCTGAGTTAATAAGGGTTTTTGATCGTAAACTCTAGCTTTTGTGAGAAAATTATGGAAAATACAATTCTCTGGTTCAAATGTGAAACTTAAGTCCATTTTTGGATCGAAAAATAAAACTATTTCCGTAAAATCTGAGCTAATAAGGGTTTTTGACCGTAAACTCTAGTTTTTTGTATGAAAATTATGGTAAATACAATTCTCTGGTTCAAATGTGAAACTTAAGTCCGTTTATGGATCGAAAAATAAAACTATTTCTGTAAAATCTGAGATTATTAGGGTTTTGACCGTAAACTATAGTTTTTTTGTAAGAAAATTTATGGAGAATAAAATTTTCTGGTTCAAATGTGAAACTTAGTCCAATTTTGTATCGAAAAAAAAAACTATTTCCCTAAAATTTGAGATAATAAGGGTTTTTGATCTTAAACTCTTGTTGTTTGTAAGAACATTATGGAAAATACAATTCTCTGGTTCAAATGTGAAACTTAAGTCTATTTTTGGATCAAAAAATAGAACTATTTCCGTAAAATCTGGGTTAATAAGGGTTTTTGACTGTAAACTCTAGTTTTTTTTTAAAGAAAATTATGAAAAATACAATTCGTTGGCTCATAGGTGAAACTAAAATCCATTTTTCGTTAAGTCTCAGAGTGAATAAATTCGTTATCAACATCCTTTGTCAGATGCATCGAATAAAATTGACAAAATCTAAATTTCAGAATGAATAAATTCATTATCAACATCCTTTGTCGGATATGTCGGATAAAATTGAAAAAATCTTAGTATCAGAGTGAATATTTTTCTTTAACAACATCCCTTGCCAGATACATCGAATAAAATTGATAAAATAAAAGTGTCAGAGTGAATAAATTTTTCTATTTGAATAACTATAGTGAATAATAGTGAATAACTTTTACCTTGAGAATCGATGTTGTTAGCAGAATTTCAAAAGGATCGTTTATGAGTGCTGGCGTATCTGATGAAATAATTTAGGTCGTATGATAAATTTAATTTTTTTTAATGCAATAATTTTTCCGTAACTTTTATTCTGTGTGTGTGTGTGTTTTTTTTTTACTTGGTGATCATTCAAAAAGCGAGGATGTCAGTTAAATAAATTATTCTTGTACCTTTTAAAATAGCTTTACGGGGTTTGAGAGACTCTGTTGTTTTATTCTGTGTGATTTTTTCTTTACTTGGTGATCATTCAAAAAGCGAGGATTTCTGTTCAATAAATAATTCTTGTACCTTTTAAAAATAGCTTTACGGGATTTGAGAGACTCTGTTGTTTTATTCTGTGTTATTTCTTCTTTACTTGGTGATCATTCAAAAAGCGAGTATTTTTTATAAATATAGATTTCTTGTAAATTCTAAAAAAGATTTACAGGCTTTCAGAGACGCTGTTGTATTATTCGATGTTATTTTTTCTATACTTGGTGGTCCTTCAGAAATCTAGGATTTCTGTTAAATAAATACTCACTGTACATTTTAAAATAGCTTAAGGGTGTTTGAGAGACTCTGTTTTTATATTCTGTTTGTTTTTTTTCATTTCTTGATGGTCATTCGTAAAGCGAGGATTTCTGTTAAATAAATAATTCTTGTACCTTTTAAAATAGCTTTACGGGGTTTGAGAGACTCTGTTGTCTTATTCCGTGTGATTTTTTCTATACTTGGTGGTCATTCAAAAAGTGAGGATTTCCGTTAAATAAATAATTCTCATACCTTTTAAAATAGCTTTACGGGGTTTGAGAGACTCTGTTGTTTTATTCTGTTTTTTTTTTCTTTACTTGGTGATCATTCAAAAAGCGAGGATTTCTGTTAAATAAATAATTCTTGTATCTTTTAAAATAGCTTTACGGGGTTTGAGAGACTTTGTGGTTACATTCTGTTTTTTTGTTTCTTCAATTGGTGATCTTTAAAAATGCGAGGGTATCCTTCAAGAAAACTAACTTCGCATCTTAGAAACTTTCTGAACGTTGTTTGAGAGACTCGGTTGTTTTATTCTTTTTGATTGTTTCTTTACTTTGTAATCTTACAAAAAGTATTGGTTTCAGTTAAGTATGTAGTTATTGTAACTTCTGTTATATCGTTACTGGGTTTGAGAGACTGTTGTCCCCAGCGATCTGAAATTAAATTATAAAAAAAGTTTTTTCACCTCTTTAATACACAATACTGAAATTTCATTCAACGTTCATGTAAGAAAATTATGAAAAGTACAATTATCTACTGTAAATTTAAAACTTAAGTCCGGTTTGGGATACTCATAGTGATGAGGACTGATGGCTCTAATTCAATATTTTTTTTTTTCATAAAAACATACTAATTTTTTTTAATTTCGAAATTATTCAACTTTATTTTTTTATTTTTTATTTTTTTTTGTACGTATCTTAAAAGAACAAAATATGCTTACAACTTTAACACTTGTACTCTATGATTTCCCAGAGAAACGGTACGGCTTTCCCACTGGTGCTCTTTGGCCAGTTATCGCCACTACCTAGTTTATTACATGTCTTAAATCAGTATTTTTTACGCAGTGGAACGATAAACACATAAGTCATATCTTTAAAAAAAAAAACTGAAGATGGAGCATTTTAATAAAGTGTGTTCACATGAGAATGCTATTGTAGCATTGAATGTCAACAATGAGAAGTATTTAAACTATGAAACAAGTACAAGTGGTAGCACTATTGGAAATGTATGCATGCATTGTCATGACAGTAAGGAATTAAATTTATTGGCAATACCGAAAAGATTCCGTTGTACAAATGGTGGATATGTGAGATTGAGATCGCCGGAGATGATTGCACTCAAAGAGAATGCCAACATAAAGATAATCGTTGATGATATAGGACAACTCTTTGCTACTGTTGCAGTTAACACATTACCTACTGATACATCCAATCGTCATCTTTTAGGTATTAGCATTCAACGGAAGGTCAATAAAAGAAAGGCCTACTCTTCTACTAATATCGTAAACCATATCTTAGCTACGTGCTGAAACTGATACCTCTGTAAAAATAATGTGATAATAGACAGTGAAATTGCCAGGAAAATAAAAAGGGTCAGTAAATATCACTATGGAATATCAAGATAAATTGATGAAAAACAAAGTGCCAGCAAACGTTACTACCATTAATCAAAGACTCGATGAATCAAATAATACCAAAGATGAAACGTATATTGAACCTGTCGCTCACACACCAGTAAATATTGTGTATGACTCAAAATGGAATAATGATTATTCTACCGACTACGAGTTAAGAGAAGACAATAGCTACAATATCAAGAGAGAACATGGTGAACTATTTTATGGAACAGATTCAAAATGTCCAAAGTAGATCATTGATATTAATAATGTATCATAATATATTTTTGTATTAATATTCTACATGGCATTATTTCATTAAAAATTTATAATGCATTACATTGTTATGTGTTCATTATTTTTCAGAGTAAGCTAGCATATCAAGCGTTTAGAATGTCTATTAAAACATCGACGATGTAAGAAAAGGAATTTGCGTACATCTATTGTCAGACACATGGGATAACATTGTCAAAATCTAGGTGTCAGAATGAAAAAAATTGCAGGTAAGTAAGTAAGCAAGTAAGTAAGTAACGAAGTAAGTAAGTAAGTAAGTAACAAACTCTTTCTTGAATTCACCTCTTTGAGACACCATACAGAAATGTACATGCACAGAGAAACAACCCACACGCACGCACACACACACACACATACACACAGACAACACACAGACACACACACACACACACACACAAACACACACACACACACACACACACACACACACACACACACACACACACACACACACACACACACACACACACACACACACACACACACACACACACACACACACACACACACACACACACACACACACACACACACACACACACACACACACACACACACACACACACACACACACACACACACACACACACACACACACACACACACACACACACACACACACACACACACACACACACACACACACACACACACACACACACACACACACACACACACACACACACACACACACACACACACACACACACACACACACACACACACACACACACACACACACACACACACACACACACAGACATACACACACACACCCACT